>NW_027332420.1:2426386-2450462 GCF_000442705.2 Elaeis guineensis
ATCGCTCGTTGATCTCTCGAGCCCTTACCGCCGCACCGGCTGGCTCGACCATCAGCCCTCCCTCCCCTCCCCAATGACACCAGATAATATTGCTATTCTCCTGAACTCTAGCTGCCATTCGTCGTTCTGTTGAGCCCTAGCTGCCGCACCGACTGGCTAGACCAACGGCCTTCCCTTCCCTCCCCAATGACACCAGCGAGCTTTTCCTTTTTCGAACCCTAGCCACCACTCCCATTCTCCCGAACCCTAGCCGCCGCTCGTCGTTCTGTCGAGCCCTAGTCGCCGCACCAGCTGGCCCGATTGATGGCCTTCCCTCCCCTCCCTAGCGACACCAGCGAGCTTTCCCTTTCTCCCGAGGTGTTTGACTGCCACTCCCATTCTTCCGAACCCTAGCCGTCGCTCCCTATTCTCTCGAGCCCTAGCCGTTGCACTGATCGGCCCGACCGATGGCCTTCCCTCCCCTCTCTGACGACACCAGCGAGCTTCACTGGATAATCTTTCTATTGAACATTATACCTATGGCTATTCATTTGATTTTTCATGGGTTTTCATTGGATTTTTCATGTTATTTTATTAATCTACTGAACATTATACCTATGGCTATTCTATTCACTTGCATCAGGTGCCATAGAGAGAGAGAGAGAGCCAAAACATGCAATCCATGCATCATTTTCCACACTTGTTTCCTAGAGTTGAAACCCTTGATTCTCTCAAACAAATTGCATCACCACACTTGCTTTAGCTTGATGTTAAAGGAGAGGAAGGTAAGGGGCAACTCAAATGTGAGGGTCAACACCACACTTATTTTCTAGTGTTAGAGCCCAAGGCACAAAGGTATCTACCCTATAATATTCTTTAGTTGCCCAATCTTTTTAGGCAATGAAATGATAAAGACTTAACTTCCACTCTCTTTGATTGCCTCATCTTTTCAGGCTTTCTTTCTTTGTTTTTTTTAATGATGCTGAATCCATTGAAAATTTTACGGACATGTAAGCATATCTGACAACTTGCAAGTATAAATAATAAATATGTCATTGGAAGTGTGGAGTGTCTGTGGATAACCCTTTTTATTGGTATTTAACTATGGGTCTCCTTTATCAACATCTATCTGTATTTAAAATGAATGTTTTAAGGTATGCATGATGCATTATGATTTCTCTTTCAAGTTGTTTATTACCTCCATCATTATAGGAAATACAATAAAATCAAGGTTCTACATACCAGACCATGTCGGCCAGTATGGGATGTACTTTGCATAATACTGGTAGGGAATTGATTCTTAGTACACCCTCTATACCAAGTATTGGTACCAAGTAATGCATCTTCCATACTGATTTCCCATATGGCAAATTACCTGAATGCTTCAAATTTTCTTAATGTTGCATTTCTCGGATCTATTAAAGTTAGTAGCTTAGACATTTAGTTATCTAATTGGTTCTAATTTGTCCTTGTTTGACATATGTGACCTTCGAAAAGTGACCACCATTGAAAAATGACCATCAACCTTTGAGGTATGTTCTTATCTCTCTTATTCTCTTGCTGTCTTCTCTGTTTTCTCAAATTGATCAAAATTTTTTGGATTATAACCTAAATTCTAGGATTAAAAACTAATTTTATGCTTTCTAAATATTAATGTGGTTGTCATTTATTTATTTTTCATGCATTTGGGGGCCTGGTACCAATAGAGTTTGACAGGAAGCCTAATTTTGAACATTATGCATTTTGTGAATATTGTAATCGTATGATTATGTTTTGTTAAATTGCAGAATATGGATATTTGTCATCATCGTAGTTGGATGTATAATAGACTTTTATCGGGTTGAAAGGATATACTGATATTTTTTTAAGAGGGGTGGAAGAATTTATTTCTTTTGCATGCCAACAACCATAGTTTGAGAACCATGGAAAAATTAGATGTCCTTATTCCAAGTGGAAAAACCAAAACTACTTAAGTCCTAATGAAGTGAAGGTTGATCTTTATAAAAAAAGGTTTGTACCTAATTATTGGTATTGGATATCACATGGAGAGAATGATCCTCATGTGGGTGGGATGTTTGATATGGATTCAGATGCTTCTAATAATTCACAATTGGATAATGATGAATAGTTGAATAGATATCCAGATATGATTTTCGATGCTATGGACCCAGAGTTTGGGTTTCATTGTGAACAAAATATGGAAGAGCCTCTGAATATGGATGCTCAAAAGTTTTATGATATGTTACATACAGTCTAGCAACCGTTGTGGTTGGGATGTAATGATCACTCTGAGTTGTCTTTTGTCTATTACTGTTAGATTCTTAAAGCTGATGGATGCTGATGGGTTTTGGATGCTATATTCTTATAGTTGCCTTCTTATTTTTTTTGATGATGATCCATACTAAATATATATTGAAGGAACTGGCTCCACAGATCGCTATGGCCTCTTTTTATTCTGCCCATATGATGTCTTAAAGCTGATGGATGTCGATGAATTTTACTTGCTATATTCTTATAGTTACCTTTTTATTTTTTCTAATGATGATTCAAATTTAATTAATGGATATTGAAGAGAATGGCTCCACAGATTGTCATGGGCTTTTCTTCTTGTTCCCATTTGATGTCTAAAATCTGATGGATGCTGTTGGATTTTGATTGCTATATTTTTATGGTTGTCTTCTTTTTTTTTGATGATAATCTAATCTAAATGGATATTGAAGGGATTGGCTCTACTGATTTTGAAAGAAGTGGCTCCATAGATTGCTATCGCCTCTTTTTTTTATTCCCATATGATGTGTTAAGGCTAATGGGTGCCATTGGATTTTGCTTTTAGCTTATAGCAGTAGAGTTCTTTATAATCGAAAGCAAAAAAGGCACTTTCTTATTATCGAAAGCAAAAAGGGCATTTTCTTATTACCTCACTGGTTCTATATATTATGTTTAATCACTCCCATTGCTTCAGGTAATATATGTGATACATTTGGCATGGGGTATATTATGGGCTCTTTTTTTTGTTCCCATATGATGTCATAAAGCTGATGGATGTCGATGGATTTTGCTTGCTATATTTTTATGATCGTCTTCTTATTTTTTCTGATGATAATCTAAACTTAATTAATAGATATTGAAAGGAATGGCTCTACAGATTGCTATGGGCTCTTTTTCTTATTTTCATAATATCTGAAAACTGATGGGTATCGATGAATTTTGATTGCTATATTTTTGTGGTTGCTTTCTTATTTTTTCTGATGATGATCCAAGCTAAATGGATATTGAAGGGACTAACTCCACTGATTGCTATGGTCTCTTTTTCTTCTTTCCATATGATGTTTTAAAGCTGATGGATACTGATGGGTTTTAATTACTATATTTTTATGGTTGTCTTCTTATTTTTCATGATAATGATCCACACTTTGACATATTGGACACTGTTATTTAGGACATGTTGCTTGGATTTATATGTTGGATGGTTGACGACGTTGCTTGGTTTTGTTATCTTTCAATGAATTTGCAGATGTGCTCAGCAGAGTAGGAAAGGTATGTTAGCTAGCTTTGATAATTCCCTAGCACTCTTTGTGGCACGGATCCTCTTTTTTCAATCTCACTGCCTCTTGGGCCCTGGTATGTTTCTGATAGCTTGCTACTTTTACAAAATAGTTGGCTGCTTATACCTTCTACTGGAACCTCTTGTTTGCATACGGTTATCTATTTTTTCTTGGAGATATGCTATATATGTAGTATGCATACTTGTGCATCTGTGGCCATAGAGTATTTGTTTTCTTGTTTATCTGTGGCTGATGATGAATTTTGATTCTAAAGCTGAGACACAAGGCCCTAGATCTGTTACCTACTTGGAAGCGATTCTATAATTTAAGCTGTGACCTAAACTTTCGGAGTTTTAGAACCAGATTAGCAGTTGGGTCTTCAGGGTTTGTTCCCTAATTCCCCCAAGCTTTGATCATTTTATTAAAACCTGCAGTTGTGAGCCAAAAATTTTTGAAACGAAATGGCTTGCTTATAAACAGCTTACCTTTAAGATTAGTATTTGTTTGTAGTAGTAGAGGGGTATGGTCTGATGTGTTTCACACCATGACAGAAAGATTGGCCAGTGGGAATCTCTGTAGCCAATCGATGGAGATGAAACAGTGATCCAATATAGCCATGGATGGGTCTTCCCAAAAATTGGTCCAGGTGAATTGTTTGTTAGATAGTTTAAGTTCCACCAAAGATTGTAGACTCACAAAGTATTGAACAACCTTGATGTATTCTAGGAGCTATTAGTTCCTTTCCTGTTAGTCAAAAATTGCATGGCATTGAAGTCTCCAATTAATACCCACGGAAGATTACATTCAACTCTCAACGTGTTGAGTTCAAAAAATAGTGTGCGCCGATCATGTTCATTATGGGGGCCATAAATATTTGTGAGCATCCAGGTAAAAGTTGTAAGTTTACAGATAAGCTTGATGGCAATAGAGTAATGGCCTGTGTTGAGTAGTTTGCCTTCGAACTTGTTGTCATTCCAGCAGGAGAGTAGCCCACCTGCTGAACCTTCTGCGTCTTTTGCAACCCAACCATGCATGTTGATTCCACAGATTATTTCTTGCAGCCTTTGGTTCATACTATTCTATTTGATTTCCTGAAGGAAGACAATAGAATATTCAGATTTTCTAATAGCATCTGGGATGGCTCTATTCTTCTTAGTTTTGCCTGTTCCTCTAGTGCTCCAGCTCAAGATCATTTATAACATGCATTTAAATGGTTCAAATACATCTCGACAGAGGCAAAGAGAGCGTGCTTTACTATACTATAATCTGAAGATACAAAAGCCCCGGGATGCTTTGTAGACTTTCCAAAATCAGATCTCCCCAGGCAGTGAGTTACACTATTGGTGAAAGCGGGAGATAAATATAGAAAATAAGTTGAAACAACAAAAAGTGAGCAAAATCTAGTCCAGAACTTTAGATTATTGCTCGCAAGTCGCTTGGAGGCTTTCATTTGGCTATTGCATCTAAAATACGGTCTGCTGATGCCCCACAGCGCTACATCTCCATTGCTTTCAGCTTGTCCATTGGGTTTATCTGCTGACAGGGTTCGAAAAGCATCTCATATAACATCCCCAACTCAATGATTTGAGCTGCTGTTAGTGACTTGATAAGCAGAATGTCTGCTACCACTAGGGATTCTTCAAGCAGTCCAAGCGATTTAATCTTCTTAGATCGTAGCCTAGCACTTCACTTGCCTGGTGCTCTGGGCATAGGAGTTTTAATGCACTACAAGAAAGAAGACAATTAGTTATGCAAAAAAAAAGTATAGCTAAATATCCAAAAGCATCGTAAAAGATAACTACTGATGTAAAATGCATCGGTAAATAAGTGTTGGCAAAAGGGGGATCATTAATTCTATTTACCGATGGTTAACAATTTTCATTGGCAAATATTATCTTTTGCCGATGCTTACAGAAAGCGTCGTTGATTATATTTGCCTACGCTTAAGGAAAGCATCATCAAAAAACCATTTTAGCGATGCAAAATTAGAATTGAAAATAGTCAATTTACCTACGCTTACAAAAGTATCAGCAAATAGATATTTAGTGATACAAATATTGTGTCAAAAAAAAAAATAGTTTACCTATGCTTAAATAAGCATCGTAAAAAGTTTATTTTTTGTGGTGCAAAATTAATGTCAGAAAAAATAATTAACGATGTCAATTAAGCATCACCATTTTTGCAATGCTAATCTTGCGTCGGCAAAACGTATTAGTAACGCTAAGTAAGTATTAGCAAATGTTCCATAGCATCATCAAAGGCTATGCTGGAAAGCCGAAGCGTGCCCCAATTAGCGAGACTATGGAACATTTACTGACGGTTATTAGCATCGCTAATACATTTTGCCGATGCAAGATTAGTGTCGCCTAAAAAAGATAATTAGTAATGCAAAATAAGCATAGGCAAAGTTCTTTAGCGATGCTATGGATCATTTATCGATGCTAATTAGCATCGCCAAAGGGCTTTATCTATGCTTGTTTTTGCATCGCTAATTGTCCTTTTATCCCAAAAAAAATTTGATTGCTTTCATGCCAATTTTTTATAATTTTTCTTATAAACATGTAGACAAATAAACATATATAATATATACAATATGTACGCTTTCTTCTTCATTCACACATATGCTAGAATCAAATTTATTTCACTTTAATAATGACACAATATATATATATAGTAAAATATTGTGTTAATTTTTACAACCACACATATAGCAACACAAGTATATATACAATCATATAAAATGTCATATAAATATTTACATCCATACAAAATTAAACTGCACATGCCAAGCCATATCACAGACCTGCAATAGATTAAAAAAGATAAAAAATTAAGTTAGCAAACTAATTATTTACTAAATGATGAAAAGATATAGATTAAAAATAATATAAAATAATATCGATCACAGAAGGACACCTATCATCATCATCGATAAAGTCATCATCATAGAAATCAGTAAGGATGTCGGGGGTCGACAGGAAAGGCATGCAACAATATAACTCATTGAGCTTCATCCCAAATACTTTAAGTTGGAACGTAAGTTGAGCATTGACATGCTGTAGGGCTGCTCTGTCCTCCTGAGATCTACGGTGCTCCTCCTTAGCTCGATGCATCTCCTCTCTGCCTCACGCAAATGAGCATCACAAGAAACATGGGATGCTCTAGAGGAACTAAAGGCCACAACCACATATATCTCAATCCTGTAATATAACTAGGTCTGCTACCAAGTACCTCATCATAGATATCATCATCTATGGATGGGGTGGAGCCCTCAACGATGGGCTGGGATCGTATATGCATCATTCACTCCTAATTAAAGAAAAAAATAAATGTAATCAAAAGTCTAAACTTCATAATAAAATTGAAACATAAAACTTAATCAATTAACACTTACATGCCTCTCCCTAGTCCCTGGAAGCCACTCCTCTATCATCTGACGATGGATCTTCTGGTAGACTTCAATCCATCCTGATAGCTATCTTGTCTCGATGCCTTTTTAAAATTTATGAATGTAAGTACACAGACACACATATATTCTAAAAAATTATTTGAGATGTATGTATGTGCATTTATCAACTCATACTGGTGCTGCACAAATAACTTTGATCCACCACAATGCATCACTATGAGCCTCGATCGGTTCTCTGTATTCTTTTTGCATAAAGCTTAATAAGCAAATGCATTTAAGATATAAGTTAACATATATTACAATACCACAACCATTCAATAATTTATATTTTTATTATATATAATAGTTATACCCTGTATACAGCATCCTCGTACTTGTTGCATAGGAGATCCCAGTCGGAGTGTGAAATATTCTTGTGGGATGTCTCACGTGCCGTCAACCCCCACGTGCATTGAAGACCTTCCAATGGCTATGGAGCTCATATCTAAACCTCTTAAGCAACATCCTTATATACCTAAGGATAGCCTCCTGCATATGCAGGGTATCAATCTCCTTGATATCAAAGTCGTGCTGCACAAATAATGTACAATATATGACATATAAAAAATAAAAATTAAATAATTATCAAATTAAATATAAAATAAATAGAAGGATCTATATTTAGTTATCTGTAAATGATCGAGAAGGACTACTTCTATGGCTTCGTAGCTCTCCATCAGTCGAACATCGTCAAGGGAGTGTACGTTCGGATAATGATGCCAACCTCACACACGTACGGATCCCTGATGTGGTGCTGAAGTGGTATAATATATCCTGATGGGATGACAACCTTCATCCTTTCCTCGAGATGCATCCTCTTTCACTCCAATTTTTTATTTCTGGTGGCTCCATGAGTCTGCCTAATCACAGTATCAGCTATAGCAAAATAAAAGCTTAAAATTAATTATTTATATATAATAAAAAATTAAAATAAATTAAATATAAAAAATTATAATATATAAAATCAATCTATCATAGTAGGAGATGATGTGCCTCCCTCCGAAGACTACTGCTAAGATGAAGAGGTACTGACATCTCCATGTGGGTCCTTCTTATGAGATCATTCTCTTGGTGGCATAGCTTAAAATCAATTATTTATATATGATAAAAAAACTAAAGTAAATTAAATATAAAAAATTATAATATGTAAAATCAATCTATCATGGTAAGAGATGATGTGCCTATCTCGGGAGACTGCTACTGAGATGAAGAGGTACTGACATCTTCGTGTGGGTCCTCCCTACGAGATCGTCCTCTTGGTCCTCCCTGCGAGATCGTCCTCCTGGTGGCACAGTTTAAAATCAATTATTTATACATAATTAAAATTAAAGTAAATTAAATATAAAAAATTATAATATGTAAAATCAACTAGTCATGGCAAGGGATGATGTGCCTGCCTCAGGAGAGTGCTGCTGAGATGAAGAGGTACCAACATCTCCACATGGATCCCTCCTACGAGATTGTCCTCCTGATGGCATACCTATATCAAACAATATATTAGAGATAATATAATATGGATAAAAATTACATCAATACTAAATGATATATGAAATATGAGATATATGAGTTTTTTTTAAAAAAATTACATATTATTATTCAATGTCTGTATCTTCATCATTATAATCCACCAATGTATAATCTTCCTCATCATCATTTATGAAGTTGTCATCATTATCATCATCATCCTCTAACACATTCAGATTTAATTCACTAATATCAACATTATCAGGTTGCACGTCATCCCTAATTAGAGGAGATGTGCTTCCAATTTTAGTACTGTACTGTCTCAAGTTATCTGTATTCTATTCCTCCTGAAAGAAATCCTCATCTGTTTCTATCTCAAAACGAACGTGTATGTCATAAAGACCCATTGATGCAATCCTTTGTACAACATGCCATTCATGCTTATATCTCATATTTTTTAGGTATATTACCTACTTTGCCTGACTAGCGAGTATGAAAGGATCAGATTGGTACCATGTTCTCACAAAGTTGATGCTTGTAAAATATGCATCTTTACGAATACCAGTACTATTATTGCCGATACCCACCATTGGTATTTAAACAGTTAAACAAATCATTTTGACCCATATCTTAACTGTATAATATCCTTTAAGATACCATAATATTTAATCTTATTATCTCCATCAGTTTCCAACATCAAAATTCTACTATTTTGAGTCTGCCTCTGCATATCAAGATCTCTTATATAAAATCTCATGCCACCAACAATACATGAGCTATAACATGAAACCCTAGGATCGAGGTGGTATGCCAAAGCATATAGTTCCTCGACTATACCATCTTCTTTATTATGATACATTAACATCATCTACAACAATATATGTATAAGTTAGATAAATTATCTGTGTATATTACATATAATAAAAAGTTGAATAAAACTGCTATAGTGCTTACACGTCTGAACCAAGTTGCGAACTCTCTTCAATGTCATCCCTCGATATCTCTATTATTTTATTGTAATAATATGTCTCTATAATAAATACATGCTTATTATTTATTGTACCTCATGAAAAGTATATAATGTTGATTATGTAAAAGTACTTACTCCATAAAATGATAGATTTTTTTGTAATTATTTAGTACATAAAAGTACGTCAGGTTGTGCTCTTCTATATCCATATGTTTGTATTTTTTTCTACTATTGAGATGAACATTAATCTTGAAAATAGATAATATAGATTGAATATTAGCCCACTCCTTATCTGCATTGCACTCTTCATGATTGAATCGTGTTTCTATATCATCGAGGTATATCGAACAGAATGTAAGACACTCTGTGAAAATATATGCTTCCACAATTGATCCTTCTGGATGTGCTTTATTTCACACATATTGTTTTAACTTATACAACAATCTGCACATAAAAAATGATAAAAATAAATATAAAATACACATAATTAGAATTATAATGGTTGTAAATTAACTAAAAAAATATTTTTTTTGTAATATTATTATCACTCAACAGGATATATCCATTGGTACTGAATTGGTCCGGCAAGCAAAGCCTCCCTTGGAAAGTGAACCACTAAGTATACCATAATGTCAAAAAATGAGAATAGAAAATTTTTTTCAAGCTTACATAAAATTAGGATAATTTTTAATTGAAGCTTCTCAAGTATATCAACTTAGAGTTTCCGACAGCATAATTCTCGAAAGAAAATACCCGTTCAATAAGTGCATTCTGTACTTCCAGGTTGGAGAAGCCATGCATCACAATTGGTATAAAATACTGCATCATAATATAAGAGTCATGACTCTTCATACTCGAGATATTGCTATCTTTCAGGTTCACACGTCTTAAAATGTTGGACGCAAAATCATTAAAAAATTTTATGATTTTTAACCATTCATAAAATCTTCTTTTCTCATCTCCGTGCAATGTATAACTTACAGTTGGCATTAAAAACTTTCCATCATTAAAGGGCACCAAGTGCTACTCATGTCGTAATCCTATTCTTTTCAGGTCTGGTCAAGAATTCAAATCATCCTTTATTTTCTCCTTGATGTTAAGAAGTATCCCAATAACATTATCATAAATATTTTTCTCAATATGTATAACATCTAAGTTATGATGATGTAGGAGATGTTGCCAATAAGATAATTCAAAAAATATGCTCCACTTCATCCAGTTCAACTCTAATTCATTACACTTTCGCTTGCAACTCCCAAAAATTTTGCTGAATTTGACACTGCCAATGATCTCTAGTTGTGCCAATATATCATCTCCGCTCATCACATAAGGTGGCCCATGCATCTCTGACTTTTCATTGAAGCATCGATTTTGATGAGTTCTTCAAGAATGATTAGATGGAAAAAATCGACGATGACACATATAGATAATTTTTCTTCCATGCTTTAGTCCAACGGAACATCTATCATCATTGTAAATTGGACATGCCAAATATTCTTTTGTGCTCCACCCAGATAAGTTGTCATATATTGAAAAATTATTAATTATCCACATTATCATCGCATGTAATAAAAAATTTCTTTTACTGACTGAATTATATGTTACAATACCAATCTTCTAAAGTTCTCTCAATTCATTGACTAAGGGTCGCAGGTAAACATCTATCTCATTATCAGGAGTTGTACATCTAGAAATAAGCAATAAAAATATAAATGGCTCTTTCATGTATTTTCATGGTACAATATTGTATGGCATTAGCATAACCAACCATATACTATAAGGATTGCTCATGGTCCTGAATGGATTGAAACCATCAGATGCTAGGCGAAGATGAATAATACGTGGGTCATTAGAAAAATAAAGATATTATTTGTTAAATTTTTTCCAAACTATAAAGTTAGCTGGATGACTAATAATGTTATCCTCAGAAATTTTCATCTCATGATGCCATCTAATTGTCTCGATGGTCCTCGATGACTGATAAAGTCTCTGAAGTCTTGGTGTTAATGAAAAGTATCTCATAACCTTGTGAGGCCGCTTCTTACCCCTTTCAAAATCTTCAGCATATCTTAACTCACCACATTTTGGGCAATAATCTAAATATTGATGCTCTTTATAAAATAATGTACAATTATTCTTTTATGCATGTATCGATGTATAATCCAGTCTAAGTTCACGCATATACTTTTTTATGTTTGAATATGGTTTTGAAAATTTTTCACCATCCGATAATGCTTTTTTGATTAAGTTCAATATATATTCAAAGTACTTTTGACTCTAACCAAACATGGTTTTACCATGGAGAAGCTTTATCAAGTATTCAAGCTTTGAGAACTTGTTACAATTTGGATATAATGGCTCCTTGGCATCTCTCATGAGTTTTTCAAAATGTCCATCATTTGTATTATCCCTAATATCAGAAGAGTTGTCATGAGTGTTTTCGTTGGATATAAAATTATCTCCACCTTGGGTAGCATATGCTTCTTCATATAAATCATCTAATATATCATTGATGCCAATTGATCCAAGCAGTTGACCCACATATTGGTCTCTTATGTTAGTAGGTCTACATTCCCCATGCAAATCTCAAATAGTATACTTTGGATCCATACCCCAATTCAATAAGTGTTCCAATGCTGCATCTGTAGGCTGGAAGTAGTTATTGTGACATCTTTGATAAAGACATTTAATTCTATTGGGATCATCAATTCTCTCTCGTATAAATGTTATAAAATTCTAACACTTTGTCAGTATTCAGGTAAGATGATAGAGCGAACATTCATCTAACTCTTGTCAACATTTTCCATCTATCCATAAGAAATGTTCATCATTAAAGTATGTGTTATAAAAAAGATTTTAAAAATATATGATGCTATCCATTTCAACTTATTACTAATGGATGTGGTCCTATCGCTTTCGAAAAAGCAATAATCTTATTATTACTATTATTACTTGATATTTTATTCTATTATTGTAAAAATTTTGGCAGTATCTCCTCATAGTTCTCCAAGTATACGATGTGAATACAATGCCTATGCACCCTATCCAATATATACTCGGAGAACAGAGGAGAGATAACTGCTAAATACCATATAACAAAATAAAACATCAACTATTAACAATAATAAGATTAAAGGTTTTTCAAACTGTCTGAAAATAGGGCATCCAAGAGTCAATCTCGGGATCGATTTTTGAACGAAAATCTATGGCTCAATGTAATTTAACTACCATCTCTGAACATATATACAGGGATGGATTATTCAGAAAGATATGCAAGAAAGAATAAATAGGATAATTATGAGCTAATTTTAAAACTATTAGAGCATGGAGTAACTATAAAATGCAAAAATGACTACCCAAATAGCAAGCCAACCAAATTTGCCACATCAGTTAGAGCAAGGCAAACTAGCAGTCAGCATACAAGATGTCCGTAAGAAATTCAACATGTTGAAAAAGAAGATATTACTGAAAAAGCACATGAAAGGAACAAAAAGATAACAAAAGAGTGTCAAACAGAGGAAGAATCAGAGGCTCAGCTTTGCCTATTTCATACATTGAGGAGGGTCTAACAGGCGGCACTTAGTTGCTTGCAAAAGTAGCAAGCCATCCAAATTTGTGGCACCAATTAGAGTTGGGCAAAATAGTAGTCAGCATGCAAGATGTGCATGGCTACTTCAACAGATGTCGATTGATGCACACAAACACACATATGTATGTATTTATGTATGTATGTCCATATATATATGTATGTGTATGTATATATGTATATATAAATAGAGAGAGAAAGAGCCTTTGTATGTAGGTGCTCTTGCAGATGCAAGCATATAAATTCAGCACTTGAAGTACCTTCATGGAGATAACAAGGCAAATCATCATAGCCTCTAACTGCAAATAAGAAAAGGAAGCAGCAAAAATGAATGCATGAATGACTGAATAAAGCAGCAGAAGGAAAGAAATGTGATACTGAAATATTGGGGGAACCACTTGCTGAAATATTGGGGCAATCCTTCTCAACAAAAAGGATATAGCAAATTACATTCCATTACAAGCCTTTCCAGAATAAAAGATGTCTGAAAATATACAAATCCTCAACAAACCAACACAATATTGATCCCTGTTATAGGCGGTCAAGAATAAAAACTAACTCAAACTATATAGATAGGATGAGTCAGGATTGTTTCTACGTTGATCTAAGATGACTATTTTTTTTTCTTTTGAAGAAAAAATAAAAAAAAAATAATTATCCTAGATCCCTGTGGAAACGATCCTGACTCACCCTATCTATATAGTTTGAGTTAGTTTTTATTCTTAACCGTTTATGACAGCGATCAAGTTTTAGCATCGTTGCTGGAAATTTAGGCATGATTATTTTTTTATAAAAAAAAATTTTGTACATTGACACTTCATAATCTACTTAGAAAATTAGATACTTAATCACAAAATCTAAAAAGTGAAACAAATCAATTTACTTTTGACTAACTACTAAATCTGGCCACCTTTTCTTCTTGCATTACATAATTCCATAAAACATCTTAAGGGCACAAATCCTAAATAAGATAAGACATGGATTTCATCATCCTTTCTTGACCCACAAACCATCATCCTGTATACTGCATTGGCCTAAACCTTAATCTAAAATCAATTAGACGTTGGCCCCTAAGGACTCTCGAGCTCAATAGGACAAAGGATCCTAAAAGTTGGATCAGATTAGGGTTAGTCAGTTTGATTGATGTTTAGAAAAGTGGTTCAGAGACTACGTCCTAAAAGAAGGTGGTTATTTAATTGGTTTCGTTCACTTACCTAACTAACTCAGTTGGTGTCTAAAGAAAGCAACGGGGAGACCCCCACCAACCTTACACTTACCTGGCCAGTTAAGTATCTAGTCTTTTACCTGGAGTACTCAAAGATAACTTTAACAGTTAGGAGCTATCTAGAACTCGGGTTACCCTTAATTGATGACTAACCTATAACCATTAACCCTAATTAAAATACTCTTCTCTATCATCTCTCGATTTAAGACTCCTTAAGCTCTCATCTTTAGAATTCTCTTCTCATCTATCTCTCTTTGCTTTTTTCTAAAAAAAAATATAAAAATAACTAAAAATTTTCAAATTTTTTCTTGGACAAAGATATCTGGTCAATTAGTGAGAATAGATCCAAACCTTGTATCTAGTTCAGCAGATCTTAAGCCCACCATGGGTGAATCCGAACATAAACCTCGGGTTCTTAAAGACCTTTGCTATCCAATTGGATCAGTCCAACCCTCATGTATCCGACTGCTACAAACTGATGCCAATTTTGAAATTAAACCCTCGATCATAAATATGCTTATCAAATTCATCAGAATCAAGGATGCATATATTTTTATGAGGAAATTTGAGGAAGTATGCGCCATGATGCGGCTTCAACAGCTCACTGAGGATGCTGTAAAACTTAGATTGATCAACTTTACCCTCAAAGATAGTGCCAAAAAATGATTATACAGTCTTTTTAACCAATCCATAGTATTATGAGAGAATTTTGTTAAAGTGTTCTTGAAAAAAAATTTTCCACACCATAAGACTACCAAATTTAAGAATGAAATTAATCAATTTTATCAATTACCCGATGAGTTTTTTTGGAAATATTTTGATCATTTTAAGAACCTTTTTAGTCAATGCCCATACCATGGAATAGAAACTTGAAAGCTGTGTCAAATCATTTATGAAGGATTAGACTCAAACTCTAGAACCATGTTAGAATCAATATGTCAGGATCAATTCATGAATAAAGAGCCTATAGAAGCCTGACAATTTCTAGAGGACCTAAAAGAAAAGAGCCTACAATGGAAGATTACTAGGAAACCTGATAGACTCACACCTTCAAGAGGTGTATATCAAGTTCAACCTTTCCTAGCTGAAGAGGCTAAATTTGCATCTTTGATCCAAGGATAGAGGCCCTAGAACTCAAGAGACACACCCAAGTGAACCAAATTGCAACATCCACTTGCAATAGGTGTAATGTCATAGACCACACAATAGAAAGATGTTCTTTCTTGATGGGTCCAACCAAGAACAAAGTAGCACAAGTAAGCGCAGCCTATCAAAGACCCACAAATGTCCCTTATGCACCAACGTATAATCTCTTGTGTCATTGGAGAAACCATCATTGATAGGGCCTTTTTAGACTTAGGAGCTAGTGTGAACATCTTACCTTATTCGATCTATGAAAAATTGAGGATAGGAGAATTAAAGCCTACAGAAATCACATTACAATTGACAGATCGATCAGTGAGAGTCCCCAAAGGAGTTATGGAGGATGTGTTAATTAAGGTCGGCAATTTTATTTATCCTATGGATTTTGTGATCCTCGAGACTGAACCAATATCTAATCCAAAAGGTCACATCCCAGTAATCTTAGGAAGACCATTCTTAGAAAACCACCAACATCCTAATCAATTATTGCAATGGACTCATGAAGCTCTCATTTGAAAATATGATCATTGATCTTAATATTTTCAATCTTGAAAACAAAAGGGACCAATTCGTTGATATAAACCTAATCCAGGATGAAATCTATGAGACCATTGTTCTAGAAGAAAAAGATTTTGACTGTAATCTCTGGTCAGACCAAAAATTTGAAATAACTTATAAAATTTTTTCATCTAGTAATCAGAGATTTCATCCACAATGGCAACTACCTATTGAACCACTTGTAAGGATAGATGAACCAATACACAAGCCATCGATTGAGGAAGCACCAAAACTAAAACTCAAAACACTCCCTGAGCACCTCAAATACGCATATTTAGGTCCATCAGAAATCCTACCCATAATCATCGCATCAGACCTAGATCAAACCCAAGAAGAGAAACTTTTAGCTGTTCTCAAAGAGAATAAGGAAGCCATAGGCTAGATCATGGCTGACATCAAAGGGATCAGCCCTTCAATTGTCCAACATCGAATTCATTTAGGAGAGGAAGCCAAGCCAATTAGAGACCCCCAAAGGAGACTTAACCAAGCTACAAAAGAGGTAGTGAAGAAAGAGATTCTCAAGTTACTGGATAATGAAATTATCTACCCCATTTCAGATAGTTCATGGGTTAGCTCAATTCAAGTAGTGTTTAAAAAGTCAGGGGTGACAGTGGTCCAAAATGAAGCAAATGAGTTAGTACCGACTAGAGTCCAAACTAGATGGAGAGTCTGTATTGATTACAGAAAATTGAATACAGCCACAATAAAGGACCATTTTTCTCTACCATTTATTGATCAGATGTTGAAAAGGTTAGCCGGACATGAGTTCTATTATTTTTTTGATGGATATTTCGATTATAACCATATTCCTATAGCATCGAGGATCAAGAGAAGACCATATTTACCTGTCCATTTAGAACTTTTCCCTATAGATGCATGTCCTTTAGTTTATGCAATGCTCCATCTACTTTTCAAAGGTGCATGATCGGCATCTTTTCTGATATAATCGAGAGATTTTTAGAAATATTCATGAATGATTTTTTTTATCTTTGGCTCCACCTTCTCCGAGTGCCTACATCACCTAAGACTAATCTTAGAAAGGTGTAAAGAGAAATACTTAGTGCTTAATTAAAAAAAATATCAATTCATGATCAAAGAAGGTATAGTACTTGGCCATGTTATCTCAAAGAAAGAAATTGAAGTGGATAAAATCAAAGTAGATTTGATTGCAAATCTTTCACCATCCAAATCAATCAAGAAAATTCGCTCATTCTTAGGATATGCTAGCTTCTATAGGAGGTTCATCAAAAATTTTAGTAAAATAGCTCGATCACTGACCAATCTTCTTACCAAAGACGTCAAATTTGATTTTACTTCTGAGTGCCTCGATTCTTTTGAGCATTTTAAAAAGATATTGACATCCGCACCCATCATTCACCCATCTGATTGGACTCAACCCTTCGAACTCATATGTGATGCATTAGATCATGCCATCGGAGCTATTTTAGGATAAAGAATTGATAAGTTGTCATGAGTTATTTACTATGCCAGTAGGACCCTTAATGATGCGCAGCTTAACTACTCAACCATTGAAAAAGAATTCTTGGCTATTATTTTTGCGCTCAAAATGTTTAAATCTTATTTGGTTGGGTCACATATCATTGTATACACTGATCACTTAGCTATTAGACATCTTTTAACAAAGAAAGATGCAAAAGCACGTTTGATCCGATAGATTTTACTTCTTCAAAAATTTGATCTAAAATTAGAGATAAGAAAAGAATCGCAATATGATGGCTGATCACCTATCCCAATTGACTGATGCACCTTTTAATGAACTATCAATAGAAGAGTCTTTTCCTAATGAGCAACTCATGTCCGTGATCAAAGAATCATGATGCGCTGATATTGTCAATTACTTAGCCACTGATAGGATTCCCTCTTAATGGACCACTCAGGACAAACACAAATTCTTCATCCAGATAAAATATTTTATTTGGGATGATCCATATCTGTTTAAATAATATCCTGACTAAATCATTAGAAGATGTATCCCGAAGCATGAGATCAAAAGTATTTTATCTTTTTATCATGACCAAGCCTGTGGTGGCCACTTTGGATCCAAAAAAATTACCATAAAAGTTCTTCAATGTGGATTCTATTAGCCCAATTTGTTTAAGGATGCACATGAGTACTGTAAAACCTGCATTAGATATCAACAAGTGGGATGGATCATAAAAAGAGACATGATGTCATTAAATTCGATCTTAGTTGTTGAGATTTTTGATGTGTGGGGTACCGATTTCATGAAACCACTTTCAAACTCTTTCGAAAATAAATATATCTTAGTGGCTGTCGATTACATTTTCAAATGGATAGAGGCTATACTGTGTAGATCGAATGATAGCAAAATTATTATCAAATTTCTAAAAAAAATATCCTCTGTCATTTTGGAATCTCTAGTGCCATTATAAGTGATTAGGAAACTGAAGGAACCAGATCTAGGATTTCAGGGTTAAATCTTAAAACTTTTTCAAGATCAGACAGTGGAAGACTAAAATAAATCAAAATTTATCTTATAAAATAAGAGAATTTCTAGATCTAAGATCCTATTACATAATTATTACATGACATTAAATCAAAAATTAAAATATAAAGAGCAAGAACTACATGTTGATTATATCAACATGTTTCTATACTATATCTAATGTATGTAAAATATAATAGATCAGATATATTATCTTTTAAGTTAGATGTTCTAACTTTACTGATCTGGGCTTGAGGATGGTGTTGCGAGCTGCACATGCGTCCGGCCTCTAAAAGTCATCCACACGAGCCCACAAATCACGATCAGAAGTCTTAGTTCAGAAAATCAGCACAGTATGCTAGTACTGTGCTGATCCTTCTTCGATGGTCGATCAGATGTTTCTTTCTTCTTGATTTGGACTCTTCTAAAGATGAAAATAGAAGGAGTTTTAGATGTAAGACACTCTCAGAAAACTCACAGATAGAGGAAGGGAAGAGGTGAACTCAGCAACCCTAGAAGAAGACCCTCTTCTTCTTCTCTTTGCTCTAACCCAGACACTTAGTTTTGTGTCTAGTATATCTCCATGCCCCTACACTCTTTCTCTCTAATTTTCATATGCCCCAAAGGTCTCTCAATACTATATAATCCATAAAAATTTCAAGAAGAAATTCATCTTAAATAAAGAGATATGAAGAATCCTTATCTAGGTCAAATACCTAGTCAAGGAAAATCCAAACAGGGCAAGATAAGGTGTGCCCAACTCATGGGTGATCCCTCTTTCTTTTTCTGCCATGGACCACCAGCAAAGGGCACACAATATGTCCCATAAAACCTATGAAAATCTCAAAAAAAATCTGAGTAAAATCAATGCCATAAGGAAAGAGTTTTGGTTTCCTAAAATTCTATCTCATAGAATTTGAAATCCAAACTAATTCTTACTTTAACTTGGTCCACAATCACATTCTATGTAAGAGAGAAAGAGTGAAAAGCTTTAGGCATTTGTGAAAACCTAGGAGAGAAGGTTTTGTCACACAAAATAAGAGAGAGTGGGTGTGGGGGGCTAAGGTGGCACAAGGTGGAATCCTAGTCTTACTAGGGTTCAATTTATGACTTGTTCAAATTTGGTTTCTCAAACCAAATCAAATCAAAATCAAATCAACCTAATTAAAATAGGTCCACAATCAATTTAAATTAGATTTAAATCTAATTTAATTTTTTAATCGAATTAAAAATTAGGTTGACCCAAGTCCTAATTGAACTAGGACTAGTATTTTCTTGCACTTGGCTTATTCAATAAACTAATTGAACTTGATCCAATCAAGCCCAAACCAAATCTAATTAAATCATATTCAATTAGACTAATCTCAGCCTATTATCTTAATCAAATTAAGCCAATTAGCAATCAAATTGCTAATCGATCCTCCTGCAACACTTGCACTAGGTTAAATGTCAATCGTATTGATCGTTTAACCCTAGAACGATTCTTAATCGTTGATCAACCATCCAATCGGATCATGAACTCTAATGTATGTGATCTCATAGGTTCAAACCTAAGCTGGTAGCACAAGAATAAATTCTTGTACCAATTGTTGCTCTTTGGATTGATTTTGATGATTACAAAGCATTTGAAGGGGTATTAATGATTTTCGTTTGAAAAAGACTTATTGCTTTTCAAGAGCAAAATCATAATTTTATCAAACCCTGATTTGAAAGCATCAAGTGATAGAACAAAAGATTTGTGATCCATTGATGAAAATTTTATTATTTTTGGACTTGTATTTTGAAAGATATGCATGTTTAAAAAATATAAGTCGACCCATGAGTCGACTCATGGCACATGAGCTGATTGGCACGCACACTTTTTGGCCGGCACAGGCTTGGCACACCCTGTGAGTCGACCCATGAGTCGACCCCCAAGGCATGAGTCGACCCATGAGTCGACCTCTGCTGTTTTTAGGCCAAAAATTACAGAACCTTGTTTTCTGATTGTTTTTCGCTGTTTTTCCACCGAGGTCGACCCATGAGTCGACCCATGAGCATGAGTCGACCCATGAGTCGACCCCTGTGATGGGATTGTTCCACAACGGCTAGTTTTTAACCCATTTTAAGTACTTTTAGTGCTCATTTAATGTGGTTTAACGGCTCTATTTCAGCCCAAATTGTTCTCCACTATTTCTTAAAGCTATAAAAGGGACAAAAAGGTGGGAATCATGAAGTAGAATAAAGAAGAGAGATTTTGAAAAAGAAATTTCAAGTAAACTTTTCAGCCCTAAGCAAGAGCTCACTCAAAGCATTCAAGAAGCCTTTAATCCAAGCTCACCAACTTCTCAAGTGCACATTCAAATCTCCAACCACCTTGAGGAAATCGAAAAGAGTCTTCTTCTCTTTGAGTAAAGTATATTTAAAGCCTCATTTGCTCATTAAAGGAGCTTCCTTTGTACTTATTTGTGCTATTCATTGTTATACTTTGTTTGAGTTATTGTTTTTGTTTTGGAAGGGTTCCAAAATAAGGGAAGGTTGATCCGAACCTTGAATCGGAGTGTATTAGGTTGGCTTGTACCCAGAAAATAAGTGGACTAGCTTGGGATAGCTAGAGTCAGAGTTTTCGATGTGTGTATTCAGGTTGAATACAAGTTAGTGGATTGAAATTCTCAAGTAGGAGCTTGGAGAGTGGATGTAGGTGCAAGGTTGGCACCGAACCACTATAAATCCTTTTGTTTGTGTTGTGCCTAATTGCTCTACTTTAGAACTTCCTTATTCATTTGCATTCTTGTATTTAATCTTTAACCTTGAATCAACTATACTCTTCTTATTTATTTAGCTATAGTTAAATATTTTTCATAAGACATAAGTTAAGCTTAAATTTTTTAGAAACCCAATTCACCCCCTCTCTTGGGTTGCGTAGCTGGGCAACAAGTGGTATCAGAGCTCGGTGCTCTAGCCCTACTTTGATCTAACCAATCAAAGAGCCAAAGATCTATGGCAACTCAAGTCGGTACTTCTCTAGCCGAGGGACAGTCCACTAACCGACCTCCACTTTTCAATGGGTCCAATTACACCTATTGGAAAGCTCGGATGAAAATCTTTATTCAAGCACTCGACTATGATATGTGGAGTATCATAGTGAATGGCCCTCACACACCCACTAAAATTATTGATGGTGTGGAATCAGCCAAACCCGAAAAAGAGTGGGATGAGGTTGATAAGAAAATGGCCCAATTAAATGCTAAAGCAATGAATGTTCTATATTGTGCTCTTGATGCTAACGAATTTAATCGTATTTCAACTTGTTTGTCTACTAAAAAAATATGAGATAGGTTAGAAGTAACCCATGAAGGAACCAATCAAGTAAAGGAGTCCAAAATTAACATGCTCGTGCATAAATATGAATTGTTTAAAATAGAGCATGATGAGTCTATAACTGAGATATTTACTCACTTTACTGATATTATAAATGGTTTACAGAGTCTTGGTAAGTCCTATTCTAACAATGAACTTGTAAGAAAGATTCTCAGATCCTTACCAAGAGCTTGGGAAGCCAAAGTGACCGCCATCCAAGAAGCCAAAGATTTGAACATTCTACCCTTGGAAGAGCTTCTTGGATCATTAATGACACATGAGCTGAACATGAAACAATACCAAGAGGAAAAAGTCAAAAAGAAGAGAACAATCGCCCTCAAATCCACAGCTTCACCAGATGAAGAAACTGATGACACCGAAAGTGAAGAGCAGGATGAAGAGATGGCACTCATTACCTGAAGGTTCAAGAAGTTTTTGAGAAAAAAGAAACAAGGAATGAGGAAGAGGCCATTCACAAAAGGAGAACAGAGCAAGGAAAAGTATAAAGCCAACCCCTTATCTGCTATGAATGCAAGAAATCGGGACACTTCAAGTCCGAATGCCCACAACTGAAGAAGGGTCCCAAGAAGTACAAGAAGAAGGCCATGATGGCCACTTAGAGTGAGAGTGATGACTCAAGCTCTGAAGAGGAAGACTCGACTGAACAAGCCAACCTGTGCCTTATGGCACATGAAAATGAGGTAATTTTCGAAACTCCTAGTGACTTTACATTTGAAGAACTGCATGAAGCTTTTTGTGATTTAGTTGATGAACTAAAGAAACTAAGGATAAAGAACAAAGATCTAAAATTGAAAAATCAATCTTTATTGAAACAAAATGAAAGCATTTCAATTGAAAAATCCATCCTGCTTCAAGAAAATCAAAGTTTAAAGAATGAAATTGCCAAGCTAAAATCACTAGTTGAAAAATTCACCTTGAGTTCTAATAAACTTAATATGATTCTTGAAAATTAAAAGGCCGTGTATGATAAGGCTGGACTTGGCTATAACCCCTTGAAGAAGCAAAAGTATCTGAAAAATATCTATGTAAACTTTTTAAGTAATAAGTCTTCTAATATTACTTACTTCAAATGTGGTAGAGTATGACATAAGTCATACACTTGCTTCTCTAACAAATCTGCAAACTCAAATGTAAAGAAAATATGGGTTCCAAAAGGAACCATTATAACTAACCAAAAAGGACCCAAGAAAGCTTGGGTACCTAAAACAAAAACTTGACTTTTACCTGCAGGTGTGTCTAGCATCCCAAGGAGGAAACAGGAAATGGTATCTTGATAGCGGATGCTCGAGACACATGACTGATGATGAATCCTAATTCATCACTCTTGATGCTAAGAATGGAGGGATGGTCACCTTTGGAGACAATAGTAAAGAAAAGATCATCGGTATAGGTAACATTAGTATCACTCCCTCCAAATATATTAAAAATATTTTGTTAGTAGATGGTTTAAAGCATAATTTACTAAGCATTAGTCAATTTTATGATAAAGGATATAAAATTATTTTTGAATCTTCTGTTTGCATTATAACTAGTCCTATTAATGATGACATTAAATTTGTTGGCCATAGACATGGTAATATTTATATAGTAGATTTGAATGATCTATCCAAGATAAACATGCAATGCCTAGTATCTTTGAATGTCAAGATTAATGGGACTAGTTAGCTTTGGCATCGTAGGCTTGCACATATTAGCATGCATTCACTTTCAAAATTAATTAAGAAGGAATTGGTTCTTGGTTTGCCAAAATTGAATTTTGAAAAGGATAGAATTTGTGATGCATGCCAACTAGGTAAATAAACAAGAGTTTAATTTAAGTCTAAAAATATTGTTTCAACCTCTAGACCTTTAGAGCTATTACACATGGACTTGTTTGGACCAACTAGAACTACTAGTCTAGGAGGAAAATGATATGATTTTGTAATTATTGATGATTTCTCTAGTTTTACATGGATTTTCTTTTTGGCACACAAAGATGAAACTTTTCAAGTTTTCTCTAAATTTTATCGAAAAGTCACTAATAAAAAAAGATTTTTAATTCAAAATATTCGAAGTGACCATGGAACCGAATTTAAAAATTAAGACTTTGAAAAATTTTATGATGAAAAAGGGATAGGTCACAATTTTTCAGCACCTAGGATACCCCAACAAAATGGGATAGTAGAAAGAAAAAATAGAATCCTAGAAGAAATGGCCCGTACTATGCTATGTGAAAGCAACCTTCCAAGATACTTTTGGACGGAAGCTATTAACACAGCATGTTACATTTTAAATCGTGCTTTGATTAGATAAATTTTAAAGAAAACCCCCTATGAGCTTTGGAAAGGAAGA
>NW_027332420.1:2450562-2450737 GCF_000442705.2 Elaeis guineensis
CTGAATGGATTGAAACCATCAAACACTAGGCCAAGATGAATGTTGCGTGGGTTACTAGCAAAATGAGGATATTATTTATCAAATTTTTTCCAAACTATAAAGTCAGTTGGATGACTAATGATGTTATTCTCAAAAATTCTCATCTCATGATGCTATCTTATCATCTTGATGGTCC
>NW_027332420.1:2450837-2603371 GCF_000442705.2 Elaeis guineensis
CCTTCCCACGCCTCATTTGTGCACCATATGGATGGATAAAAAATTAGTTAGCCATTCAAATTCAAAGCATGTTTGAATTTGAATGGATAACTTATCACTAGCCCTTTCATCCTTATCCATTTTGTGCGCCACATTACTTACACGAGAAAAAGTTTCTCGTGAAACATTTCCATGCACAAAGAGCCACGCCCCTTCTCTTCTCACGCCCAAAAGGATAGGGATAAGTTGGTTTTCGTTTGAATTCAAATTTGATTTGAATTCAAATGTGTAACCTCTTGTCTTTATCCTCTCACGCGGATAAGACACGTTCGATGTTGTTTTAAAAAGAGGAGAAGGTGGGACGTGCGTAAAAATTTTTAGGAGAGAAACTTTGGGGTGTGAGGAAGGCTTCTGCGCAAGGTGAAGGTCCAAAACCTTCCGAGAGAAAAGAAAGAAAAGAGAGAAAATTGGGCGCAGGGTTTTTGGTGTGTACCCTAGGGTTTCTACCTAGGGTTCGGGAAGTGAGATTGGTGTGCCACGAGTGTCGTGAGTCTACCAAATTTTAGAGAGAGATCCATCAACCTCTCAAGCAACTGTGCAGACGATTCGGAGCATCCGAGAAGTCAGCACACATCGATCGAAGGAGTTCGATCAACATCTACCATCAAAAGGGTGAAATCACGAACTAGCATTCGTGAGGAGCTGATCAAACGGGAGCTTCGTGTGGATGATCCGCAGAGGTCAGACATTTGTGTGACTGCGACGTGACGATCAGAGCCCTCCGACGGTGATCAGATGTGGTGATCGACTACCCACAAAAGGTGATGTGTTCTGAACACAGTATTGTAAAAGGTTTACTGATTCAAATTTGAATTTCAAATTTAAATGCATGCTGTTATATCATATTTAGATCCTAGTGTAGGGTTAATTAGTATTAATTAATGAGATTAATTAATAATTCCGCTGTAAAATAGTAATTTTGAAAAAGTTTTAAAATTACCATTTTGCCCCTGCACTAAATTTTCGCTTCAATTGGTATCAGAGCATGGTTCTAGAATATGATATACATATGCATGTGTAGATTAAGGTGTAATCTATAAGTTTAAATTTAAAATTCAAAATTCAAAAAAATTTAAAATTTGAAATTTGTTAGAAGTTTCAAATTTGAAATTCAAAATTTAAAATTTGAAATTTGGTTGAAATCTCAAATTTGAAATTTGAAATTCGAAATTTGAAATTTAAAATTTAAAATTTAAAATTTGAAATTTAAAATTTGGTTGAAATCTCAAATTTGAAATTTAAAATTTGAAATTCAAAATTTAAAATTTGAAATTCAAAATTTAAAATTTAAAATTCAAAGATTGAAAATTCAAAATTTGAAATTTGGTTGAAATCTCAAATTTAAAATTTAAAATTTAAAATTTAAAATTTAAAATTCAAAATTTAAATTTTGAAATTGGTAATTTAGATATACTTGATCCAAGTAGCAAGTAATCTAATTGGGTTGGTTGCCATGGCCGTCTGGTCATAAGAGAAAAGTAGGGTTTAAAGGCCCTCTCTTCTCATTCGTTGGGGTCTCCTATGGTGGTAGGGGTGCCGATGCAATTATATCCCATGCCGATGAAGCAGCGAAAGGACTTAATTAAGAAATTTATCATGAATGTGTTAGATTAGATCTAAAAAAAAATTTATGATTTATTTTGAGTTATTTTATGTTATGAAATGAGCAATAGAATTACTGTTTATGAAATGTGCTGACCCGTTTATGAAATGAGTTAACACATTTGGTGAACAGAAAATAAAATCTTTCAAATTTAAAAATTATTTTCGAAATACCAAACCCTGACCCATCAGCCCAAGTACTTAATTAAAAGAATTAAGTGTTGTCTAGTAGGTCTAGAATTGTGAATTAAGACCTAAGATAATTGCATAAACTTGTGGGTCAATGGGTTAGATGAATTAGGTCCATAATTGGGTTAGACCTAAAGTTAGTTTAAAAAATGGACTAAACGGAGTAATTGGTCAAATCTAATCAAAAGTTGAATTAGATTAGGTCAAGGATACTCTAGACTCAACTTCAATAGTTGTAGTTGAATGGGTCCATGTCTTTAACTAGACCAAGATGGACTTAATTCATGGCTACGCGGTGGAGCCCTATTTACTAAGTTGATCAAAATTAAAACTAATGAACCGGTTGGTGTCTAAGGTAAGTTCGACAGTTTTGATCAGTGATTCTTAAGCGGGAGCTACTCGCATTGATTCGATCATTGACGAGTTAATGGCAAATCCCCACCACTGATCTCACTTACCTGGCCAATCTGGTAAGTTAGATTTTGATTAGATCACTTGGTGATTAGAGCTCACCCATGTCATTAGGTAAATCAGTGTGACTGATTTAGGTGCTTCTAATGCCAGCTTTAATTAAATCCTTTTTTAATCTGACTTGGTGAAGTCAGTGGGAGGATTGAAATTGGCTTGATGATTTCTTCTCTACTATTCTTTAATAAAATTCTCAAAATTATTAGGTCCCTAAAATGATTAAGTTATAATGATAACTAAGTCATAGCCTCCCATTAAGTGAGTGATAATGAGTCCATTAGTTCAATGATCATTGGAGGCCCAAAGGCCTGGTGCTCATTGGCTAATGGAATTATTATTCATAATATGATAATTTGATTGAGTCTTTCTGATGGTGGTTAGGTTGGCCGGCCAAAGTCGGGCCTGATCATTTATTGGTCCGATTCACTAAATTAAGTCATGTTAATGGTTGGACCTAACCAGATCTTTTCAGTGGAGGCCAAAGCCTACTGATTAGGTTCTGGGGCAAAATCAATTACTAGAAGTTGTTTAGAGAAACAACTGGTTAAGAACCTACCCATAGATGCACATGGGTTGACCAACCAAAGTTGAGCTCGTGTGTAGTCTGTGTGGATTCTAGTACCTATTAAGGAATTAAAGTAATTCCTCGAATTGGAGGATGAGGCTACCAGTTCGTAAAAATATTAGAAAAAACTTTAGACTAAAATCCAAGTCTTTAGTATTAATTTATGTACTAATAGAGGTCTCATTTTTCTTTAAACAGCTATGGCCACTACCCTGTCGCTCCGATCATTATTAGATAATGACAAGCTCATGGGATCCAATTTCGATAGCTGGTATCGAAAATTGAAAATCATCCTTGAGCATGAGCGGATCCTTTATGTAGTAACGGATCCAGCACCTGAGGAGCCAGCTCCGAACGCTAGTAAGGCGATCCGAGACACTTACTTGAAGTGGTTCAATGACCGCACCACCGTTCGATGTATTATGCTGGCAGCAATGAATGACAAGTTCAGCCGAAGGTTTGAGAACGCCCAGCCACAGGAGATGCTTCAAATGTTGAACGACTCCTTTGGCACGCCTGACGATGTTGAAAGGCACAAAATTAGTTGTGCCATTTTCAATGCTCGGATGAGGGATGGGGCCTCAGTCACTGATCATGTACTGTACATGATCGAGATGATTGAGCGCCTAAGCAAATTGGGCTTTCCTCTGCACGAGCAGCTCGGTAAGGATGCGATCCTTAATTCCTTGCCCAAGTCCTTCCTCCCATTCCTTACTCATTTTCGAATGACAAAGCCTGCAGTAAACTACCACGGATTGTTGGGGTTGCTGCAGAACTTTAAGAAGGATCACCAACTCCATAAGGAGTCGGTGAATATAGTGGGAGGGTCTTCTTCTCATCGTCAACCCTTTGGGAAGGGGAAGAAGAACAAGAAGAAGAAAAATAAGAAGGTACAATCTCATGCTGGGATAGTAGCACGGGGTCAGACCAAGAAGCGCAAGCACGATCAGAGCCAGGCAGAGTGCTTCTTTTGCAAGAAGCACGGGCATTGGAAGAGGAACTGTCCTCAATACATTGCCTCCCTGGACCCGAACAGGCCAAAGAAGAAGCAAGGTAATTATATGATAACTCCATGCAACTTTTCGATTTGTGATACTACTGCCTGGGTATTGGATACCGGAAGCCCTTATCATATTTGTAATTCGATGCAGGGTCTGCAGGTCAGTAGGAGATTTGATGAAGGCGAGAGGTTCCTGAATGTTGGAGATGGAAGCAAAGTTTCAGTTCTAGCTTTAGAAATCATGAGTCTTGTAATCAATTCTCGTAATGTAATTCTGAGTGAATGTCACTATTGTCCAAGTTTTTTATTAAATATTATTTCTGTAGGCCTTTTGGCCATGTACGGTTATGATTTTTTAATAAAAAGAAATATTTGCAATATCATTTTGAATGGTGTTACAATATTTGTTGGATAATTAAATAATAGAATTTACTTACTATCACAGCCTGTTAATGTGGTTCAAAAATTCGGTAAATGCTCTAGAATAGATAATGTGTCAGAAGTCTACCTTTGGCACTGTAGGCTAGGTCATATCAATAAGAACAGGATAAACAGGTTGGCTCAAGAAGGAATTCTTGAAGTTAGTGATTGTGAATCACTTCCAACCTGTGAGTCCTGTCTTCTTGGAAAGATGACCAAGTCACCTTTTACTGGAAAAGGTGAGCGAGCCAGTGAACTCTTAGGTCTGGTACATTCTGATGTATGTGGACCCATGAGCTCAAGTGCAAGAGGTGGATTTTTCTACTTCATAACCTTCACAGACGACCTATCTAGGTATGGGTATGTCTATTTAATGAAGCATAAGTCGGAATCATTTGAAATATTCAAACTATTCCGAAATGAGGTAGAAAAATAAACTGGGAAGTGTATTAAAACTCTTCGATCTGATCGAGGAGGTGAATACCTTTCCAATGAGTTTCTGACGTATCTAGGGGAGAATGGGATTCTCTCTCAGTGGACTCCTCCTGGAACACCACAGCATAATGGTGTGTCTGAAAGGAGGAATCGGACCCTGTTAGACATGGTTCGATCCATGATGGGGTTTGCTGGTCTGTCGATCTCCCTCTGGGGATATGCGCTCGAATCGGCTTGTTACCTTCTAAATAGAGTTCCGAGTAAGTCTGTAGCCAAAACGCCATATGAGATATGGATAGAACGTAAGCCAGTACTCTCGCACTTTAGGGTTTGGGGGTGTCCGGCTTATGTTAAACGTTTAATTACAGACAAGCTTGGACCTAGGTCTGACAAGTGTAATTTTATAGGGTACCCAAAAGAGACCAAAGGGTATTATTTCTACCTTGCTGATGAGCAAAAAGTGTTTGTCAGCCTTAAGGCAATCTTTTTAGAAAAGGAGTTCCTTAGTGAAGGAACTGTTGCCTCTAAAGTCGAACTTGACGAAGTTCGACAGGTGAAAAAATCGACACATGTTACTGAACATGAACCGGATTTGATTAGATCAGATCCGGAGCCCATTGATTATGCACCCTTAAGGCGGTCTGGTAGAGTACCACATCAACTGGACAGATACTATGGTTTCTTGGTCCGGGATGGTGATCCTGTCGAACTTGATGAAAACGATGAGGATCCGATCACCTACATGGATGCAATGCAGAGACCTGACTCTGAGAAATGGCTAGAGGCCATGAAATCCGAAATGGAGTCCATGAAGGTCAACGATGTGTGGACATTGGTTGACCCACCCGAAAGAGTAAAACCCATAGGGTGTAAGTGGGTCTTCAAAAGGAAGAGGGGCGCAGACGGAAAGGTGAAGACCTATAAAGCCCGTCTGGTTGCCAAGGGATATCGTCAACGTTATGGTATAGACTATGACAAGACGTTTTCTCCTGTGGCAATGCTCAAATCCATTCGGATTATGCTTGCGATAGCTGTCCATCTGGACTATGAAATCTGACAGATGGATGTGAAGACAGCTTTTCTAAACGGAGAGCTGGACGAAGAGGTGTATATGATACAACCTGAAGGGTTCACATCCACAGATGAATCTAAGGTGTGCAAGCTACAGAGGTCCATTTATGGACTTAAGCAGGCATCTTGGAGTTGGAACATACGTTTTGATAGGATGATCAAAACGTATGGCTTCGTTAAGAACGGAGAAGAGCCCTGCATTTATAAGTGGGCTAATGGTCCAGTAGTAGTATTTCTTGTATTGTATGTGGATGACATTCTCTTAATCGGGAATGATGTCCCTGCATTACAGGGAATAAAGATTTGGCTATCGTCACAGTTCTCCATGAAGGATCTGGGAGAAGCTTCCTACATCCTAGGGATGAGGATCTATAGGCATAGATCCAAAAAGTTACTTGGCTTATCCCAGTCCATGTACATTGATACTATGCTGAAAAGGTTCAGCATGGAAAATTCCAAGAAAGGCTATCTACCGATAGGCCATGGAATTTCTCTCTCGAAGAGGGATTGTCCGACAACACCTCAAGAGAGAGAGCGTATGGGTAGGATTCCATATACTTCGGCAGTGGGATCTATCATGTACGCCATAACATGTACACGACCAGATGTGGCATACTCACTAGGGGTAGTGAGTAGATACCAATCTGATCCAGGAGAGAATCACTGGAAGGTTGTTAAAACCATCCTGAAGTATTTAAGAAATACTAAGGACCAGTGGCTTATATATGGTGAATCGGACTTGAGACTTATAGGGTTTACAGACTCTAGTTTTCAGTCTGATCACGATGATAGCAAGAGTGTGTCAGGATTTATTTTTACCCTTAATGGTGGGGCTGTCTGCTGGAAGAGTTTCAAGCAGTACACTGTGACTGATTCAGTATGCGAGGCAGAGTATATTGCTACATCAGATGCTGCCAAAGAAGCGGTGTGGCTGAGAAAATTCATCACCGAGCTCGGAGTAGCACCCTCCCTTGTTGGTCCAGTTCTGCTCTACTGCGACAGCTCTGGAGCCATTGCTCAGGTGAAGGAACCAAAGGCACACCAGCGGACGAAGCATATTCTGCACCGCTACCATCTCATCCGGGAGATCGTGGATCGAGGTGACGTCGACCTTCAGAAGATCGATGGGAAGGAGAACCTGGCTGACCCATTTACTAAAGCCATTGCAGTGAAGGAGTTCAACGACTACAAGTCGAAGATGGGTATTAGATACTGCACCGATAGGCTTTAGGCCAAGTAGGAGATTGTTGGGAATAGTGTCCCAAAGCCAATCGTCAGTCTGTTGACGGTTGTGCACCTTTTTGTATTAGTACATGAATTATAAATAAATAAAAATTATTTTGGTATTTTTTCATCACAAATGTTTCATCTTCTAATGAACTCCTGTGTTGTGGTGAAGTCCTTAGGACTATTTAGACTCGACAAAGGAGGATTTGTCGCTTAGTCCTTAAACATATTCGCGACCAAATGATACGTTGTTACCAAGGATGACAACGTTTATCGAGCATAGGTCGTTGTGTGCCATATGGATTGGTTGTCCTCATAACCAAAGAGTGTGGAGACACTGGTATGGCATACAGGTGAGATGTAATGGTACATCTGCACTGAACGTGACCAACTCCGGAGCTATTTCTGCTGTCAAGATTTGCTCCGATGGGATATGGGTATAAATGTCCCTCCGACCTGAGACCGCCACGGTGACTTGCAAGCAACTCACTGCACTTAGGCACTGGACTACCTGAATTTCTAATTCAGTGACGGAAGGTTGCTGGGTGTAGTCAAGTACTTGACTTGTCGGTGCGTGTGTCAAGATGGAATTGACCACTCCAGTTTAGGAGCTGTGTACAGTCGTGTTTCAATTTAGCAAAACCTTGGCCAGGATAGTCCTAGTGAGGAGTCACAGGACTAATTGAGTTGAGCACGATTCGGATGATATCATCAGGGTTGACAGTTTAACCCTGAGTCGTCCTAAACACAGGGGTCAAAAGGGATGAATTATACGGTAACCATATTCACGTAGGTTCTGAATGTTGCGATTGCGATTATTCGACCTATCCGATCGTCGGGTACCATTGCTAGATGGTCACTTCGATTAGTACAAAAATTGGTTCCTGTGCTACCGGCTTAGGTTCGAACCTGCGGGGTCACACACATTAGAGGTTCCTTTCTGATCTGATGGCTGATTATGAGTCTTATCTATCTGGGACTCTATGATTGAGAATTAGGATTCTCTAATCATGAGTTTCACACATTTTGGATACCGGGGTCAAAATTTTGAATTTCAAATTTTGAATTTGAAATTTGAACTCTTTGATCAGGGTTTCATATCGATGGTCTCTGATGCCTGATTGCCCATCAGATTTGGACTCAATATTTATGAGAGGTTTAATTAGTGATTTAATCACTAATTAACTCAATTTGATTGAGTAATTATTTTTGGATCAAGTCCAATTGAATTGGATTCAGTTTGGATTGACCCGATTAGGTTAAATGTTGACCTAATCGCTAAGGTGGTTTAGTCTCTGATTTGATCAGGGGTTAGGTTTAGTTAATTCCTGATTTGATTAGGATTTTATTGAGCCTAATTAAGCCTAATTATGTTGGGTTTAATCTGGTCTAATTGTGCTTAACCTATTTTAAACTAGGTTGGCTCAATTTGAATCAAACCACCTTGTTTTAAATTCCCTGCGACACCCAACTTTCTTGCACCCATTTGAATTCACGAGAAGAAACTTCTCGTGAAATTTTTATCACATAAAACCCTTCCCCACGCCCTCATTTGTGCACCATATGGATGGATAAAATAATTAGTTAGCCATTCAAATTCAAAGCATGTTTGAATTTGAATGGATAACTTATCACTAGCCCTTTCATCCTTATCCATTTTGTGCACCACATTACTTACACGAGAAAAGGTTTCCCGTGAAACATTTTCCACGCACAAAGAGCCACACCCCTTCTCTTCTCACGCCCAAAAGGATAGGCTTAAGTTGGTTTTCGTTTGAATTCAAATTTGATTTGAATTCAAATGTGTAACCTCTTGTCTTTATCCTCTCACGCGGATAAGACACGTTCGACGTTGTTTTAAAAAGAGGAGAAAGGTGGGACGTGTGTAAAAATTTTTAGGAGAGAAACTTTGGGGCGTGAGGAAGGCTTCTGTGCAAGGTGAAGGTCCAAAACCTTCCGAGAGAAAAAGAAAGAAAAGAGAGAAAATTGGGCGCAGGGTTTTTGGTGTGTACCCTAGGGTTTCTACCTAGGGTTCGGGAAGTGAGATTGGTGTGCCACGAGTGTCGTGAGTCTATCAAATTTTAGAGAGAGATCCATCAGCCTCTCAAGCAACTGTGCAGACGATCCGGAGCATCCAAAAAGTCGGCACACATCGATCGAAGGAGTTCAATCAACATCTGCCATCAAAAGGGTGAAATCACGAACTAGCATTCGTGAGGAGCTGATCAGACGGGAGCTTCGTGTGGACGATCCGCAGAAGTCAGACATTTGTGTGGCTGCGACGTGACGATCAGAACCCCCTGACGATGATCAGATTGCGGTGATCGACTACCCGCAAAAGGTGATGTGTTCTGAACACAGTACTGTAAAAGGTTTACTGATTCAAATTTGAATTTTAAATTTAAATGCATGCTGTTGTATCATATTTAGATCCTAGTGTAGGGTTAATTAGTATTAATTAATGAGATTAATTAATAATTCGCTGTAAAATAGTAATTTTAAAAAAGTTTTAAAATTACCATTTTGCCCCTGCACTAAATTTTTGCTTCAAAAGTTGTCCTTTATCCTTCTATCCCTTCATTATTTATGCTGATGTCCTCTCATGAGCTTTGTGTGCTGCATCTCAGGGGCCAATGTTAGACACCTATGTGTTAGCCCTACAGACTTAACCGATCTCACATCTATTCTTTGCAGATAACTGTCAACTGATGGACTAAGCCTCAGTATGGAATGCCATCAGATTTAGGAGGATCTTGGAGAAATATTGTGGCACTTCAAATCAAAATGTGAATCTTCTCAAATCTACATTATCTTTCAAGTCAATAATGCTGGCTTAGTTGCAACTTATGGTCAGGGATAGACTCGAGGTTAAGCATAGTGGAATTTTACAGTACTTGAGAGTGCTTATCTTCAAATGTAGACTAAGGAGGGCCGAGTGTGTGGGTGTAGAGTGAGCGGTCTAGGAGTGGCTGGTAGGCCCAGGCCTTTTTTATGATGGGTAGAATTATCTTAGTAAGGTTGGTTCTTAGCTCCATATCTGTCTATCTTCTCTCAAACTTGATCTTACCCAAGACTCTGATGGTGAAGCTTGAGCAATAGTTTTGATGCTTTCTATGGGGATCATGCTTTGGAGGTGGTCATAGTGTGCACCTCTTGGCTGAGATTTTATGTGCCAACCATTAAGAGATGGTGGCCTTAGTATTTAGTCCTTGGTCATGAGAGGGGAGGCTTGATTACTTGGCATGCCCGCTAGATTTCTACTTGGACTTGAGTCCTTGTGGAGCATGATGATTAGGTCTAGATATGAGTCGTGGCTTGCAGGTGGTGAGATTCAAATTAGATGGAGCATCTCCTTCTTGTGGAGGAAGATTTGTGTGCAAGCCCCTGATGTGATTTTCAGATGAGATGGCTTATGGAGGATGGTTAGTATGTGAGCATCCTACTTCGCCCGTGGGTTGCCGATATATCCTTGAGTCAGTGGCCAATCTTCATCAGCACCAAGATGATGGAATCTATAAGCATAAGCGCGCGACCTCTTCTACACCAACAGTAGAAGTAGGGACCCAGTGGCAGTGGTCCATCCTTTTTGGGAGCAGTTGGGAGAGCAAGTTATGTCCCCAGTGCTTCCTCTCCATAGCAATCAGGATATCAGATCTAAATATCTTCTTGTATTTCGAGAGCAATGATGGTTGTCCTCTATCAACTGTACTAGTAGGAGCCTACTAGGTGTATAGATGGTAGGTGGCTTTGGAAAATTGATGTGCACTCAAGCCTTTTCTTATGGAAGGTAGTCTGGAGCTGACTTCCAACCAAGGCTATCTTGAGAAAGAGAGGTATGGATCTCCAATCAGCTTGCTCGTGTTGTTGCTTGGAGGAGATAATGGAGCATATACTCTTTCTATGCCCAAGGGTCAAATAGATATGGTATCTAGCGAGTCTACACCAACGGATTGTCCAGATCGAGACTTTGGTTGAGACATTCTTCGAGTTTCTAAGGTAGAGTGCTAGGGTTGATGCATCTAAGGCTGCAACTATTCGAGTAGCCTATATTGCCTGGCATATCTAGCTGGCATCGAGAAATAGCTTGGCTTTTAAGTCCAAGAGGTGCTTAGTGAGATTCATTTCAAAGAAAATTCTGATGATTTTTGCAACAGAGATAATTGATGTAGCCTTTAGGCATCTAGAGACTTGGGACCTCACCCCACTCTTGTAGCCAGATGGATGTTTATCACTTAGGAGGCCCTTCCTTCGATGTACTTAAAGTTAACTTTAATGACAATGTCAGAGATAGGTGTGGTGACACTAGTTTTATGATTCATGTGCCCGACTCCAAACTAATAGCAGCTATGGGGAGCTAATTGGTCGAGCCTACGATTCTTGGAGTATAGCTTTGTGCTGCTAGGCGGGGATTGTGTATGCCCAATGGACCTTGAGAGCTGACTATTGAGTCATTAAGGTGACTCAGCTATAATGGTGACCTGGATACAGAGGTCTATGTAGGGATCATAGCCACTCATCCTCTCCTACAGAACATCTTGATTTGCTGTTCGAGTGCATAGGCCTTATTATTAGGTATGTCTTTCGAGAAGTGAATATTGTAGCCAAGTGGAGTACATGGGGACCTTATACACACACATCAGGGCATGTGTATGCATGAAGAAATTATATCCTCCACCGTATCTACTATATAGTGTGCACACTATCAATATCATAGCTGCTTTTTCTATGAATCTCATTCATCAAATACATATCTTGATGTATTTCTATCAGAATGATTGATTATGGTTGGTGGCATGTATAACTATAGTGCATATGGTGTAGGGTATGATTTCTCATATGCATGTATGTACTATTTGCATGTATCTGTGTGAGTACACATATATTATGCACATGTGCTAAGATGTGCATGCGTATATCTAGGCAGGTGTGTATATAAAAAGATTGTATATATATATATATATATATATATATGCTAGTTCCAACCCATCTTTCAACATGAAAATTTATATAGTTAATATGATTTATATTATTTAGTTTAGAGGCCTACACAATACACCTTTAGTATGACAAAAATGGTAAATTTATTATAAGACGATTAGGATTGGGCCACGAGGATTTCCTTGATGTGATAATGTTTTTAAAAAATATTTTTCTTTCATATTTCAATTCTTTTATTTTATTTTATTATCTAAATTAATAGATTTTTCAAAAATAAAAATATTTTAAAGAGGAAAATAAAATTTATTAAGTAATTTTATTTAGAAATATAAAGACAAATATGAAATAAAAATCAATTTTATAGAGTAGGTGAGATGTAAATTTGAATGATTTTTTCTCAAATGGGGAGAATTAAATTCAACTTTTAATTCCTAAATTTAAATATAAATCTGTAAAAATTAATATTTTTCTCTCTAATTATCCTTTCACCTTTCATTTTCAAGAAAGAAATCTTACTAAATTCTATGTTGCACTGGAATATACCATCCCTATTTATGTCCATTCAAGTTGACCATGAACAACGGTAAACCCAAATCGGCTAGATTAATTTTAGTTTCATCAATTTTTCTTTATTTAGTTAGATTTATTGATGTATAGTATGAAAAAGTACATTGAGCATCAACATATGCTTATATTCATAACACCCAAAATGTATAACCTAAACACCTCTGCTTTTCTCTAATTCATGGTTGCTTAGCAGTCATCATTCCTCATTTTTAGGTCTTTTATTTTAAAATAGTCTCTCTCCCTCCAACACCCCCCCCCTCCCCACCCCCCACTTCTTTATTTTTGTGGGCATCGGGTGACTAAACCATATTCTTTCTCCTTTGAAATGCATAGAAACTGAAAAATAGTCATTATAAGCTTTGCTCCTTTCATTTTCGCTCTCGAACTTGTATATCATTCAACAGAACAAGGCTGCAGTCCAGTGATGTGGCACCACTTCTCTTTTATGTTCTAACATTTGATCAAGTTTCTTCAAATGTTTGATATAGATAATCCTTTAAACATCCCTAATAAATGATGTGCAAAGTTCTTTTTTAGACAAAATAACAAATAAAGACATATATTTCTCCTTCTAAACAAAAGAGATGTATAATATATATGGTCTTTGCGTATGTCTACATGCATTTTTACTTTAACAAATCTAGAATTAACTAAAGAGCAAAGATACCTCAAGGTGCATAGACACATGAACGTCATATCATGCAAGTGCTTTTGATACATCTCTATGTTTGATATACATCTGTACTATATTAGATCAAGAAACAAAATGGAAAAAATGGTTGAACTTACTACAATTTCTTCATATTATTTTTTTTAACATCAAAGGTTGTGCAATTTAATCTAGATCGATTGGCTAAATCACTTAATGTACTCAATTTCAAGTAATCAGTTCAATCCAAAACTTGGTGATCCAACTTAATAATTTGGTTGAGTTTGTTATTAAATCATGATTCGACTTAAGTAAATCCTTATAAATTATTTTCTATTTCTAATATATGTACCTAAGTTATAATATCATTAATATTTTCTATATAGTTTTAAATTATTTATGTGTATTTAGTGTTATTCACAATTTATTTATTATTATTTATAGTAAAATCTTATTCACTTATTTTTGCATCAATCTGGGATTTAAGCCAATCAAGATACCGTTCATTCAAATTCTAACTATTTGACTAAAAAAATCTTATCCCTATTCCAATTCCGATTTCAAGAAGCAATAGAAATATCTTAATCTTCTAAAATTTAACTCTTATTTTTTTAAATATTAAATATTTTTTTAAGATAATTTTAATCACAAACTACATATATCAAAAATATAATTATTTAAATTTTAATTTTAATTACGAACCAAATGCATCGTGAGTTCCAATATGCGCTACTTCATCCTCGCTACCGCATTGAAGCCAACCGCATGCATGAGAAAGGTACTGCGTGCTGCTTTGTTGTGCCGGTAGAACCAAGCATAAAGCACTATACAATTAATTGTGAGCATGTGCAAAAAAAAAAAAAAAAAAAAAGAAGAAAATTCATTCTTTTTTATAAATCCACTATTGGATCAAAGCACTCCGAGCTCCATCATTCATCCACTTGCACAGATCACAAAGCAAGCAGTGGATGGTCCAACGGTGGATTCGCGCGGAGGAACGAGAATCCTTTTGTCGCGCGAAGGATGCACCCCGACCCCTGTGGACGCGTAAAAGCAAGCTGCCTTGGGAAAGCGAGTGGCCAAATTCGAGCGAATCCCACTAAACAAGGTGAGAAAATAAGCTGGTGACACATTGGCACCAAGTGTCAAAAAAAACAGCTACCATCCAACGTCCTGCGAGTCCTCATTTCACACAGCTTTGAACCTCTCGAAAACAACGTGCATTATGGCCTCGATCGGATTTCGTCTGGTAGCCATGCAAAAAGCCCTATAAATACCCCCCCTCTCCCCCATTACCTTGCCATCGATCCTGACTACCATGGCTAGTCATAGTAGCACTAGGCTTTTGGCTTTCGCCTTCATTGTCCTCTCAGCATCGGGCTCACCTCTGCCACTAGATCCCTCATCGAAATCAGTGGTGGAGGTGGTGGTGGACGTGGTGATGGTGGCGGCGGCGACGGCTATGGCAGTGGTTCTGGATCTGGTTACGGTGAGGGATATGGTGAGGGAGTTGGTGGAGGATACGGAAAGGGTGGCGGAGGTGGCGGAGGAGGTGGACGAGGCGGCGGTGGCGAAGGCTCGGGCTATGGGTCCGGGTATGGCTCTGGTTCGGGCTATGGGTCCGGTGCTGGAGGTGAACATGGTGGAGGCTACGGGAAGGGTGGAGGTGGTGGTGGTGGAGGCGTCTCCGGTGGAGGGCACGGAGGCGAAGGCTCGGGCTATGGGTCCGGGTATGGCTCTGGTTCGGGCTATGGGTCCGGTGCTGGAGGTGAACAAGGTGGGGGCTACGGGAAGGGTGGAGGTGGTGGTGGTGGAGGTGGCTCCGGCGGAGGGCACGGAAGCGGGAGTGGGTCGGGATATGGCTCTGGAGGTGGTTCTGGGTTGGTGCCGGTGGTGCCCATGGCGGAGGCTATGGCAGTGGCGGCGGTGGTGGAGGTGGCGGCGGATCGGGCAGCGGCTCGGCTCCGGCTCTGGCTATGGACATGGTTACGGTTCCGGCTATGGCAGTGGCGGGGGCGGAAATGGACACTACTAAAGCAAAATCCCCACCCTATAATATGCCTTGCATAATAGGTCCATAATGCTCTCTCGATGTACGTAGTTTAGAATAAATTTGCGCTTTTATGCCTGTTAGTGTGTGGAAGGGCATACTTCTCGCTTGCATATTAAATAAAGAAAAGTTTATAGTATGCCTCTTTTTGTTGTTGGGTAATTTAATATAGTGGTATTCGGTACTTAACCTTTCCACACGATTTAAAAAGCAACACCTTCTGATGGGGAATAATTTCTCGTACCAAAGAAAGTGACACGTTCCTATTAACATGAGGTCAAAATGCACTCAAAGCTCTGAAGAAACTCAAGTTGCAAAGATTTTTTTGGGATGTATCAAAAAAAAATGTTGGAAAAATCCAGAGGTTCCTGAAAGGTCCAGAATCCAGCACTTCAAATATTTTACATATTTCGCGAAAATTCCTAGACACTTATGGTAGCAAGACTTCTACGTTCCAACTAAACTACCAAATGGATGACAAGAGAAATCATCCTGTTCACTTTTATTACTAGCCTAACTCTATAATTAGAAGGAGGTTCTCATTTGTGACACAAGCCTCTCCTGTACTAGATTGAATACTAAGTGTTGTTCAGTCACTTTATTTTTTATTTCTAGGTCTCTTTCCATGTACTTTCCCTAGTTTTAAGGGCTGGGTCCTAAATTGCCAGGAACATGCCACTGGCCTAATCAAGAATTGATCAAGGGGAAAGACTGAGTCAGCCATAAGAGAGTATTCTAAGTTAATGATCTATCATGAGTGGCAACGAGCAGTGGCTGTTAGCTACGATCATCATGCTGCACCGACCAAAGTGATGTCTTGGAATGGATTGGACTAAAAATAAAGTTAGTCTAAAAATCAAGATATTGTAAATTAACCATACAATTGATTGTACTTTTTTAAAATTAAACAAAATAAAACTGGTTACGGGTTCAAAATTATCCAGATATTTCAAAAAAAAAAACTCAGGATTTGGGAGTGTCCTAGTTCTCTCTCTCTCCTTCCACCAACTATTCTATTTTACTTTATGTAGATCATAGGGCAACCCTCAGTGATTTGCATCTCTATATTACTGTAGACAGTATTATTGGAATGGAAAAATTATAAACAAGGTTTACATGATTTGACCTGAAGCATGAAACACATGACAAAAACCAATATACCAAACAAGCATTATGCTATCATGCTGTTGCGCTTCAACATTATTGCACCAAGTTAGTTAATTGACCAAAATTTTTGATAGAATCTACGCACCACGCTAAGCTAATGACTTCACTCCGAACTTGATTGCTTTAACTACAGGATTGGGCCTCCCACACAACCCATACCTAAAGTTCAGAGTTCACAGCCCATAGCGTATAGCCTTTTTTTTTTTTTTTTTTTGCTTCTTTTTTTTTCAAGAATCCAAGAATAAAAATAATCTAGAGAACAACAAATGACAATAAAACCTTTTTTTATGCAATTCTTTGTAAAAACTTTAGACATTTATGTACAGAAGTGGATAAAATCTAAGAGATATATACAAGGAGAAAGAAGTACGAACTTAAGATGGAGCTGAAGGTGATCTGCTGTAACAATATCCTTCAGTCATTTCTTCAAACATTTAAATAAATGAAAAAAGTTGAGGATTATTTGTAGAACAAAATCTGAGTGTCTGCCAATGAAGGAAGATTCCTCTTTTCAGTCCAAGATCTGATATTCGGAAGATTGAAATCATATAGTATATTTTAAGCACTAGGTCCCACTGATGAATTTTGATTTTCGAGCATCTGGTTCTGCCACTATCTTGAAGATTTCATGTTTTCTTAACATGATATTTTTGTGCACGTTGTGTGAACCTTCTCTGATTTTAACACTGCCGGATAGTCAAATCCTTTGGAACAGGAAAGTTTAGCCTTTGTAAATGTGATTTCATTGTATATTATCCCTCCTTATCATCTGTCCAATTTTGGTAGCTTGTAGATCAGTTCACAAAATGAGTGAAAGCCTCGAGATTAATTGTCTGATGTCCTCCATCTTTTCATTTCTGATCCAATCTCCTAGCAGAAAAATGACCCTTCTTATCAGTGCTGAATTACATAGTACTTTACAACCAAAAATTCTATTATTATGCTCGGACCAAAAACACCATCGGCGAATTATCACTACTGTGTCTATAGCCAAATATGTTGATAGTGCAGTGCTGTCTCCATGAGTGCCATAGATCATGAATTTCTTTTGGAGGTATTAAGTTGAGTAGGAGGTGTTTCCACACTTTCCTGCTATATAAGCATTTCAAAATAAGATGTTGAGAGGTTTCGCAATTCCACATAAGAGGCATCTACTCGGTCCCTATATTCTTTTTTTTGTTGATAAGTTCCTATTTTTATAGCAGGAAGTTTCTAAATAATTATACCAAAGTACGATATCACTCCATCATTTATCAAAAATTTATGATATCCACTACAAGAAATAGACTTTTGCTGATGCAAGATTTTCTACATAAAATTTTGCATAGCTAAAGAGCACAATTAGATACGTAAAACAAAAAATATCCGTAACATGGGCATAATTAGCTACGCTTATAAATATACATCACAAAAAATAATTATCGATGTAAATATAGTGTTGGCACTAAAACTAATTACATTGATAATGAGTCATCTCCATTTTTTATTTTGGCAAACTATTTACCGATGCAAAATTAGTATAGGCAATTATGTTTAATACCTACGTACGCAAACAGAAACGTAGGCAAATAACCCAATTACCTATACTTATTTAGTATTGGCAAATATTTTTTATTAATGTTTTTTTATTTTGATAAAATATTTACTGATGCTAAATTTATATAGGCAATGATGGCAATTGCCTATGCAAGAATAAAACGTAGGCAATTAACCTTATTGCTTACGCGTATTTAGCATTGAAAAAATATATTTTTTTTATTTTAACAAACCATTTGCCGATGCAAAATTTGCGTAAGCAATAAAGCTAAATGTCTATGCTTCAATCTTACATAGAAAATTAACCTTATTGCCTACGCTACATTAATATCGATAAATTTTAAAAAAATTAATAAAAAAGTAAAATATTTACTGATATAAAATTAGCATAGGCAATTATGCTTATTACCTACGCAAAATAGAAGCGTAGGCAAATAACCTAATTACCTATACTTATTTAGCATCGGCAAATATTTTTTTAATTATTTTTTTTATTTTATTAAAATATTTATCGATATTAAATTTATGTAGGCAATGATGATAATTACCTACGTAAGAGTGAAGCATAGGCAATTAACCTTATTGCCTACACTTATTTAGCATCAAAAAATATTTTTTTATTTTGACAAACTATTTGCTGATGCAAAATTTGCATAGGTAATAAAGCTAATTGCCTACACTACACTCTTACATAGGAAATTAACCTTATTGCCTATGCTACATTAGTGTCGGCAAATTTTTTTTCAAAAATAAAAAATAATAAAAAAGTAAAATATTTGCTGATGTAAAATTAGCATAGGCAATTATGCTTATTATCTATGAAAAATAGAAGCATAGGCAAATAACCTAATTACCTATACTTATTTAACATCGACAAATATTTTTTTATTAATTTTTTATTTTTATAAAATATTTACAGATGCTAAATTTACGTAGGCAATGATGGTAATTGCCTATGTAAGAACAAAACGTAGATAATTAACCTTATTGCCTATGCTTATTTAGTATCAAAAAATATTTTTTATTATTTTTTTTATTTTAGCAAACTATTTGTTGATACAAAATTTACGCAATAATAAAGCTAATTACCTATGCTTCACTCTTGCATAGAAAATTAACCTTATTGCCGATGCTACATTAGCGTTGATAATTTTTTTATAAAAATAAAAAAATTAATAAAAAAATAAAATATTTGTCGATGCAATATTAGCGTCGGCAATGAGCTTTATTACCTACGTATAATAGAAGCATAGGCAATTAGACTTATTACCTATATAAAATTTACATCGTTAAATATTTTATCAAAATAAAAAATAAATAAATAAACTATTTATTATCTACATAAAATTTACATTAGTAAATATTTTATCAAAATAAAAAAATAAATAAAAAACCATTTATCGATGTAAAATTTGCGTAAGCAATAAGACAATTGCCTATGCTTCACTTATACGTAGGTAATAAAGCTTATTGCCTACGCTAATTTTATGTCGGCAATTTTTTTATGAAAATAAAAAAAATTAATAAAAAATAAAGCTATTTACTCTTATTATCTACATAAATTTAGCATTGATAAATATTTTTTTAATTAATTTTTTCATAAATAATTTATCGTTATCTAAATAATTTATTGATATAATTTTAAAATTTAAAGTCTATCTTCATCGTTCATTATCTAAATAATTATTATTAGAGTAGTATCATAAAAGTCCATCTCAAATCGATAGTCCTAACTATATCGATCAATAAAATTGAGTCGATGACCATGAATGACCGCGTGATGATCTGATAGATAGAAACCACCGATGGATGGTCTCTATCCTTATTTTTTAGGCTGCATTAGTGTAGAAAATTATTCTTATTGCCTACGCTATATTAGCATTGATAATTTTTTTATAAAAATATAAAATTAATAAAAAATAAAATATTTATCGATATAAAATTAGCATAGGCAATTAACCTAATTACCTATTCATGACTAAAGCATAGGCAATTAGGCTTATTGCCTTCGTGAAATTTGCATCAGCAAATATTTTATCAAAATAAAATAAATAAATAAATAAATAAAATATTTATCGATGCTAAATTTGCATAAGAAATAAGCCTAATTGTCTATGTTTCAGTCATACATAGGTAATTAGATTAATTACCTACTATAATTTTGCATCAATAAATTTTTATGAAAATAAAAAAATAATAAAAAGTAAAATCATTTGCCAATGCTAAGTTAACATAGGCAATGACTATAATTACCTATACAAGACTAAAGTGTAGGTAATTATTCTTATTGCCTATGCAAATTTAGCAACGGCAAATATTTTTCTTTTTAATTAAATTTTTTTATAAATAATTTACCATTATCTAAATAATTTACTGACATAATTTTAAAATTTAAAGTCCATCTTTACCGTTCATTGTCTAAATAATTATCATTAGAGTCTCATCACAAAAATCTACCTCGATCCAATAGCCCTAACTATGTTGATCAATAAAATTCGATTTCGACGGTCACGAACGATCGCATGATGATCTGATAGATAGAAACCATCGATGGATTCAAAAACTTACAATGATAATCTTGATTTATATTTGTAGCACACTATCAAAATTTTACTTCAATCGGATATCATTATTATGGTCAATTTAGTATGGGATGTTTTCGACCGTTAAATGAAAAATGAGTGATCAAAAGGTCAAATGACATTCGATTATAATATGATTTTTTATATAAATAATTTTTACTACTACTTTGATCGTTTGCATGATGGTGATCATAAAATTCAAACTGTATGTATATGAATGATCCAAAACTATATGTCTTTTCATATTCATTCTTAATGTCCTGAAGTAATTATACTTGTGCTTTTGTAAGATCTGCTTAACATAGATGGTTCATATCTATGCGATTTAGATTTTATGATCATCACTGTACAAATGATGAAAATAGTAACAAAGATTATTTATCTAAAAAATCATCTTAATCGGATGCCGTTTGGCCTTTTGATTACTCATTTGTTATTTAACGGTCAAAATCATTCCATGCTAAAATGGCCATGATAATGATATCTGATTGAAGTAAAATTTTGATAGTATACTATAAATATCATCAAGATCATCATTTTAAATTTTCAAACCCATCAGTGGTCTTTATCTATCAGATCATCATGCAGTCGTTCGTAGCTGTCGAAATCGACTTTTATTGATTGACATGGTTAGGACTACCAGATCGAGAAAGACTTTATGACAATACTCTAATGATAATTATTTAGATAATGAGTGATGAAGATAGACTTTAAATTCTAAAGTTATATCGATAAATTATTTAGATAACAGTAAATTATTTATAAAAAAAATTAATAAAAAAAATTTGCCAATGCTAAGTTAGCGTAAGTAAAGAGGTCATTTACCGACGCACATAGTTTGCATAGGTAATTATCCTTTTTGTCTATGCAAATTTTGTGTCGGTAAATAGTTTGCAAAAAAAAAAAAATGGAAACTCTTTTTGCCTTCCCTCCATTTTCGTCTCCCATCAAATCCACTCCCACCCTCTCCTATTTCTTCCCTCTCTCCCTCCCTCTCCCGCTTTCCCTCTCTCCCTCTCTCTCCCTCGGCTCTCTCACTCCCTCTCTCACCGTCAATCCTCACCGCCGTCGCCACTACCGCTGTCGACACCTCTACTATGCACCGTCGAACCCACTCTTGCCCTCTCCTATTTCTTCCCTCTCTCCCTCCCTCTCCTTCGGCTCTTTCACTCCCTCTCTTGCCATCAATCCTCAACGCCACCACCGCCACTGACACCTCTGCTCTGCATCGCCAACTTTCAAAGGTAGACCTTTTTTTTCTGGCCCCATGGATGGAGGACGCCAACCAAGGACACCTCCTATAAGGCCCGATCTTCCCCTCAGGTGTGGGGAAGGGAGGAGCTAGGGGGGGTTGGGGGGTGGGCGCCTAGGCAAGAAGGAAGGAGAGGGAGGGGGGGGGGTGTTTGGCGGGGCTGGGAGGCAGTGGTGACGGGCGTGGACTCACAAGGTGGGGCAGAGGGGCGCCGCGAGGGGTGAAGGGCACGAGTGGAGCGGGCTCGAGAAATTTTTTTTATGGTTGATGGAGGTGAGGCGGTGGTGACAGGCACAGACCCACGAGGTGGGGTGGAGGGGCACTGCGAGGGGTGGGGGATGCGAGCAGAGCGGGCGTGCTAGAGGTGAAAGAGGCAGGTAGTGGTGGAGGCAGGGGTGGGGGGCGGTGGTGATGGGTGCAGACCAGCAGATTGGGGTGGAGGGGTGCCACAGGGGGTGGGGGGCATGAGTGGAGCGGGCGCAGTGTGTGGGGGGAGATTTTTTTTTTTATTTTTTGTGGTGGATACAAAGGGTGGGGAGGAGAGTGACAGGGGTGGTGGTGGCAGTGGTCATGAAGACTTGCGCACTTGAAGGAGCCGTGTGCCCTCCTCCTTAATGGGTGGTGGATTGGGGCCAGCAGCTGACCTAAATGGCCGTAGAGAGGACGGTGGTCGGTCTCCCGTCGACCGCCAGACCTAATTTTGGGAAGGAGGGCGTCAGTTTTCACCCCCTCTTTCTGCTGCCAATCGTGAGGAAGGAGATCCTTTAACGGGTTTCATATTTTGGGTTTCAACCCAAAATCTAAACCCGATTTGCTTCATTAGGTTATATGGCACTTTTGCATTTTAGACCCTATAGATTGTAATATTTGATCCTAGTCCTCAATTATTTATAGTTTAATCCCTATTATGGAATTTATTGCATAAAATTTTTTATGTTACTGTTTAGTCCCTACTGAAGTTTATAAATTCATTATAGTCCTTTACAATATTTAATTTAATTATTCCACTAGCATAATGCACATTATTTTTGCTTGTTATAATTTAAATATTTATGTGCTATTTTATGTACTTTTGCTTGTTATAATTTAATATGAAAAACATCCATATTTTAGAAAAAACTCTATCAAAATTTTTGTAAGAAAATTTTAATGTAGAGTTATCTTTTTTTGATAAATTAAGAATCCATCCCTAAATGTATGTTCAGATATGGTAGTTAAAATGCATTGAGTCAAAGATTTTCGTTTGAGAGTCGATCCCAATCGAGATCGACTTTTGGATGCCCTATTTTCGAGCATTTTGGAAAAGCTTTAATTTTATTATTGTTAATAGTTGATATTTTATTTTATTATGTTATATTTAGCAATTATCTCTTTTCTATTCTCTGGGTATATATTAGATAGGGTGCATAGGCACTGTATTCACATCATATACTTGGAGATCCATGAGGAGATGCTGTCAAAATTTTTACAATAATAGAATAAAATATCGACTAATAAAAATAATAAGATTATTGCTTTTTCAAAAATGATAGAGCCACACCTGATAGTAATGAGTTGAAATGGATAGGATCATGTATTTTTAAAATCTTTTTTATAACACATACTTTAATGATGAATATTTTTCATGGATAGATGAAAAATATCGATAAGAGTTGGATGAATATTTGCTCTATCATCTTACCTGAATACCGATAAGATGTTAGAGATTTTATAAGATTTGCATGAGAAAGAGTTGATGGTCTCAATAGAATCAAATATCCTTATCGAAGATGTCATAATAATTACTTTCTGCCTACAAACATAGCATTGGAGCACTTGTTGAATTGGGGTATGGATCCAAAGTATACTATTTGAGATTTGCATGAAAAATGTACACCTACTAACATAAGAGACCAACATATGGATCAACTTCCTAGATCAACTGACATCAATGAGATGTTAGATGATTTATATCAAGGGACACATGCTACCCAACGTGGGGATAATTTTATATCTGACAAAAATCTCATGACAACTCTCCAGACAGTATGGATAATACAAATGATGAACATTTTGAAAAACTCATGAGAGATGCCAAGGAGCTATTGTATCCAAATTGTAAGAAGTTCTCGAAGCTTGAATACTTGATAAAGCTTCTCCATGGTAAAATCATATTTGGTTGGAGTCAAAAGTCCTTTAACTTTATATTGAACTTAATCAAGGAGGCATTACCAGATGGTGAAAAACTTTCAAAATCATATTCAGAGGCAAAAAAGTATATGCATGAACTTGAAATAGGTTATACACCGATACATGCATGCAAGAATGATTGTGCATTATTTTATAAAGAGCATCAACACTTGGATTGTTATCCAAAATGTGGTGAGTCAAGGTATGCTGAAGATTTTGAAAGAGATAAGAAGTGGCCTCACAAGGTTTTGAGATACTTTCCATTAATACCAAGATTTTAAAGACTTTATCAGTCATCGAGGACCACCGAGATGATAAGATGGCATCATAAGATGAGAATTTCTGAGGATAATATCATTAGTCATCCAACTGACTTTATAGTTTGGAAAAAATTTGATAAACAATATCCTCATTTTGCTAGTAATCCACGCAACATTCATCTTGACCTAGTGTTTGATGGTTTCAATCCATTCGAGATCATGAGCAATGCTTACAGTATGTAACCGATTATACTAATGCCATACAATGCGGCACCATGAAAACACATGAAAGAGCCACTTATATTGTTATCATTACTTATTCCTGGACCTACAACTCCTGGTAATGAGATAGATATTTATCTGCAACCCCTAATCAATGAATTGAGAGCACTTTGGGAGATTGGTGTTGTATCATATGATTCAGTCAGTGAAAGGAATTTCTGATTGCATGGGATAATAATGTGGATAATTAATGATTTTTCAGCATATGACAATCTATTTGGATGGAGCATAAAAGGATATTTGGCATGTCTAATTTACAACAATGATAGCTATTGACTTTTATCATCTAATCATTCTTAAAAAATCCATCAAAATCGATGCTTTAATAGAAAGTCAAAGATGCGTGGGCACAACTTTGTGTGATGAGCAGAGATGACATATTGGCACAACTAGAGACCATTGGCAGTATCAAATTTGACAAAATTTCTAGGAGTTGGAAGCAAAAGGGCAATGAATCAAAGTTGAACTAGACAAAGCGAATAATATTTTTTGAATACCTTATTGGCAACATCTCCTACATCATCATAACTTAGATATCATACATATTAAGAAAAATATTTATAATAATATTATTGGGATACTTCTTAACATCAACAGAAAAATAAAGGATAATCCAAATTCTTGGCTAGGCCTGGAAAGAATGGAATTAGAGCATGAGTTGCACTTGGTGCCCCATGATGGTGGAAAATTCTTAATGCTAACTATAAGTTATACATTGCATGGAGATGAGAAAAGAAGTTTTTGTGAGTAATTAAAAATTATAAAGTTTTCTAATGATTTTGCCTCCAACATTTCAAGCCATGTGAACTTGAAAGACAGTAGTATCTTGGATATGAAGAGTCATGACTCTCATGTTATGATGTAGCATCCTATACCCATTGTGATGCATGGCTTCTCCACCCTAGAGGTACAAAATGTACTTATTGAATTGGATATTTTCTTTCAAAAATTTTATTATCGGAAACTTTAAGCTAATATACTTGAGAAGCTTCAATCAAATTTTGTCCTAATTCTGTGTAAGTTTGAAAAAATTTTTTCACCATCATTTTTTGACATTATGGCATGCTTAGCGGTTCACCTTCCAAGGGAGACTTTGCTTGTCGGGCTAGTTTAGTACTAATGGATGTATCCTATTGAGTGGTAATAATATTATCAAAAAATTAATTTTTTTACTTAATTTACAACTATTATAATTTTAATTATATATATTTTATATTTATTTTTATTATTTTGTATGTGCAGATTCTTGTATAAGTTGAAACAATATGTGCGAAATAAGGCACGTCTAGAAAGATCAATTGCGGAAGCATATATTTCCACAGACTATCTTACATTCTGTTTGATGTACCTTGATGATGTAGAAATACGATTCAATCGTGAAGAGTACAATGCAGATAGGCAGTGGACTGACATTGAATCTACATTATCTATTTTTAAGATTAATGTTCATTCCATTAGTGGAAGAAAGTACAAATATATGGACATAGAAGAATGCAACCTAACGTATTTCTATGTACTAAATAATTGTGAAGAAATCAATCATTTTATGGAGTAAGTACTTTTACATAATCAATATTATATACTTTTCATGAGGTAAAATAAATAATAAGCATGTATTTATTGTAGAGAGCATAGAGACATATTATTGTGATAAAATAATAGAGATATCAAGGGACGACATCGAAGGGAGTTTGCAACTTGATTCAAACAATGTGTAAGCACTATAATAGTTTTATTTAACTTTTTATTATATGTAATGTATACAGATGATTCATCGTAACTTATATATATGTTGTTGCAAATGATGTCAACGTATCATAATAAAGAAGATGGTGCAATCGAGGAACTATATGATTTGGCATGCCATCTCAATCTTAGGGTTTCATGTTATAGCTTATGTATTGTTGGTGGCATGAGATTTCATACAAGGAATCTTGATATACAGAGGCAGACTCAAAATTGTAAAATTTTGACATTAAAAATCGATGGAGATAATGAGATTGAATATTATGGTATTCTAACGGACATTATACAGTTAAGATATGGGTCAAAATAATTTATTTACCTGTTTAAATGTCAATGGTAGGATATCAGTAATAATAGGACTATATGTTGTGAAATTCAGTGTAGGGGTAAAATAGTAATTTTAAAATTTTTTCAAAATTATGATTTTACAGTGAAAAATATTAATTAATCTAATTAATTAACATGTATTTACCCTACACTAGGATCTAAATATGATATACAGCATGTATGGATTTAAATTTGAAATTCAAATTTGAACAGTAAACAATTTACTGTTCTGTGTTCAGAACACAATACCTTTGTGCGGATAGTCGATCATCATAATTTGATCATTGTCGGGAGAGTCTGATCGTCACGACATAGCCACACAGTATGTCTGGTCTTTGCGGATCGTCCACATGAGGCCCCCGATCTGATCGGCTCCTCACGAGTGCTAGCTCATTATAGAGCCCTTTTGACGGCTGATGCTAATCGAACTCCTTCGATCGATGTGTGTCGATTCTTTAGATCCTCTAGATCATCAACAGACATGTTTGAGAGGATGTTGAAGATCTCTCTAAAATTTGGTGGGCTCACGACACTCGTAGCTCACCTTCTCACTTCCCGAACCCTAGGCTGAAACCCTAGGGAACTCACTGGAAACCCTGCGCCCACTTATTTTTTCTTTTCTTTCTTTTTCTCTCGAAAGGATATGGACTTTCTATTTATGCACAAGGCTTCCTCATGTCCTACTCTTTTTCTCCAAAAAATTCTACGCATGCCCCACCTTTCTCCTCCTTTTAAAACAATGTCGAACGTGTCTTATCCGTGTGAGAGGATAAAGATAAGTGGTTGCACATTTGAATTCAAATCAAATTTGAATTCAAATGCAAAACCAACTCATCCCTATCCACTTGGGTGTGAGAAGAGAAGGGGCATGAGTTGATTTGTGCATGGAGAGTTTACATGAGAAACACTTTCTCGTGTAAAATATCGGGTGCACAAGATAAGAGCATGGTGCATGGATTAGTTGGTTGCTCATTCAAATTCAAACTTTCTTTTGAATTTGAATGGCCAACTAACTTATTTTTATCCAGATAATTGGCACACAAGGGTGGGCATGGGATGCCTTCTGCATGAAGAAAATTCATGAGAAGTTGCTTCTCGTGAATTCAAATATGTGTAGAAGAAGTGAGGTGGTGCAGGGAGAAAGGTCAAGGTGGTTTGAACCTAATTGAGCCAACCTAATCTAAATAGGTTAAGCACAATTAGACTAAATTAAACTCAACTTAATTAGACTTAATTAGGCTCAATAAAATTCTAATCAAATCAAAAATTGATTAAACCCAACCCCTGATCAAATCAGGGATCAAACCATCTCGACGATTAGGTCAACTCTTAACCTAATCGGGTCAAACCCAACTGAATCCAATTCAATTGGACTTGATCCAAAAATAATTACTCAATCAAATTGAGTTAATTAGTGATCAAATCACTAATTAAACCTCTCATAAATATTGAGTCCAAATCCGATAAGCAATCGGGTATCAAAGTCCATCAATATGAAACCTTGATCGTAGAGTCCCAAACCAGTGGGACTCTTGACCCCGGTACCCAAAATATATGGGACTTGTGATCAGAGAATCCTGATTCTTGATCACAGAGTCCCAGACACGTAGGACTCATAGTTCATGAATATTAAGACTCTTCATCAGCCATCAGATCAGATAAGAACCTCTAATGTGTGTGACCCCGCAGGTTCGAACCTAAGTCGGTAGCACAGGAACCAATTCCTGTACTAATCGAAGTGATCATCTAGCAATGGTACCCGATATCCAGATAGGTCGAATAGTCACAATCACAATACTCAGAACCTACATGAATATGGTTACTGCATAATTCATCCCTTTTGACCCCTGTGTTTAGGATGACTCAGGATTAAACTGTCAACCCTGATTAGATCATCCGAGTCATGCTCAACTCAATCAGTCCTGTGACTCCTCACTAAAATAACCCTAGTCAAGATTTTGCTAAATTGAAACACGACTGTATATAGCTCTTGAACTGGAGTGGTCAATCCCATCTTGACACACGCACGGACAAGTCAAGTACTTGACTACACCCAGCATCCTTCCATCACTGAATTAGAAATTCAGGTAGTCCAGTGCCTAAGTGCAGTGAGTTGCTTGTAAGTCACCATGGCGGTCTCAGGTCGGAGGGACATTTATACCCATATCCCATTGGAGCAAATCTTGACAGTAGAGATAGCTCCGGAGTCGGTCACGTTCAGTGCAGATGTACCCTTACATCTCATCTGTATGCCATACCAGTGTCTCCACACTCCTTGGTTAAGAGGACAACCAACCTATATGGCACACAACGACCTATGCTTGATAAACGTTGTTGTCCTTGGTAACAACGTATCATTTGGTCGCGAACAGGTTTAAGGACTAAATGACAAATCCTCCTTTGTCGAGTCTAAATAGTCCTAAGGACTTCACCACAACACAGGAGTTCATTAGAAGATGATAATTTGTGATGAATAATATCATAATAATTTTTATTTATTTATAATTTATGTACTAATACAACAAAGAGCACAACCGTCAACAGGCTGACGATTGGTTTTGGGACACTATTCCCAACAATCTCCCACTTGGCCTAAAGCCAATCGGTGCAGTATCTAATACCCATCTTCGACTTGAAGTCATCAAACTCCTTCACCGCAATGGCTTTAGTGAATGGGTTGGCCAGGTTCTCCTTTCCATCGATCTTCTGAAGGTCGACGTCACCTCGATCCATGATTTTTCGGATGAGATGGTAGCGACATAGAATATACTTCGTCCGCTGGTGTGCCTTTGGTTCCTTCGCCTGAGCAATGGCTCCAGAGCTGTCATAGTAGAGCAAAACTGGACCAACAAGGGAGGGTGCTACTCCGAGCTCGATGATGAATTTTTTCAGCCACACCGCTTCTTTGGCAGCATCTGATGCAGCGACATACTCCGCCTCGCAAACTGAATAAGCCACTATGTGATGCTTAGAACTCTTCCAGCAGACAGCCCTACCATTAAGGGTAAAAATAAATCCTGACACACTCTTGCTGTCATCATGATCAGACTGAAAATTAGAGTCTGTAAACCCTATAAGTCTCAAGTTCGATTCACCATAAACAAGCCACTAGTCCTTAGTATTTCTTAAATACTTCAGGATGGTTTTAACAACCTTCCAGTGATTCTCCTTTGGATCAGATTGGTATCAACTCACTACCCCTAGTGAGTACGTCACATCTGATCGTGTACATGTCATAGCGTACATGATATATCCCACTGCTGAAGCATATGAAATTCTACCCATACGATCTTTCTCTTGAGGTGTTGTCGGACAATCCCTCTTCGAGAGAGAAATTTCATGGCCTATCGGTAGATAGCTTTTCTTGAAATTCTCCATGCTGAACCTCTTCAGCATAGTATCAATGTACGTGGACTGGGATAAGTCAAGCAACCTTTTAGATCATCCCTATAGATCTTTATCCCTAGGATGTAGGAAGCTTCTCCCAGATCCTTCATGGAGAATTGTGACGACAGCCAAATCTTTATTCCCTGTAATGCAGGGACATCATTTCCAATTAAGAGAATGTCATCCACATACAATACAAGAAATACCACTACTGGATTATTAGCCCATTTATAAATGCAGGGCTCTTCTTCATTCTTAACGAAGCCATACGTCTTGATCATCCTATCAAAATGTATGTTCCATCTCCGGGATGCCTGCTTAAGTCCATAAATGGATCTCTGTAGCCTGCACACCTTAGACTCATCTGTGGATGTGAATCCTTCAGGTTGTGTTATATACACCTCTTCATCCAGCTCTCCATTTAGGAAAGCTGTCTTCACATCCATCTGTCAGATTTCATAGTCCAGATGGGCAGCTATCGCAAGCATAATCCGAATGGATTTGAGCATTGCCACAGGAGAAAATGTCTCGTCATAGTCTATACCATAACATTGACGATATCCCTTAACAATCAAACGAGCTTTATAGGTTTTCACCTTTCCGTCTGTGCCCCTCTTCCTCTTGAAGACCCATTTACACCCTATGGGTTTTACTCCTTCGGGTGGGTCAACCAATGTCCACACATCGTTGACCTTCATGGACTCCATTTTGAATTTCATGGCCTCTAGCCATTTCTCTGAGTCAGGTCTCTGCATTGCATCCATGTAGGTGATCGGATCCTCATCATTTTCATCAAGTTCGATAGGATCTCCATCCCGGACCAAGAAACCATAGTATCTATCCGGTTGATGTGGTACTCTACCAAATCACCTTAAGGGTGCATCAACAATGGGCTCTGGATCTGATCTAATCAAATCCGATTCAGGTTCAGCTACTTGTGTCAGTTTTTTCACCTGTCGAACTTCCTCAAGTTCGACCTTAAAGGCAATAGTCCCTTCATCAAGGAACTCCTTTTCTAAAAAAATTGTCTTAAGGCTGACAAACACCTTTTGCTCATCAGCTAGGTAGAAATAATACCCTTTGATCTCTTTCGGGTACCCTATGAAATTACACTTATCAGACCTAGGTCCAAGCTTATCCGTAATTAAACGTTTAACATAAGTCGGACACCCCCAAACCCTAAGGTGCGAGAGTACTGACTTACGTCCTATCCATAACTCATATGACGTTTTGGTTACAGACTTACTCGAAACCCTATTTAGAAGGTAACAAGCTGATTTGAGCGCATATCCCCAGAGGAAGATCGGCAGACCAGCAAACCCCATCATAGATCGGACCATATCCAACAAGGTCCGATTCTTCCTTTCAGACACACCATTATGCTGTGAGAGAATCCCATTCTCCTCAAGATATGTCAGAAACTATTGGAAAGGTATTCACCTCCTCGATCAGATCGAAGAGTTTTAATACACTTTCTAGTTTATTTTTCTACCTCATTTCGGAATAGTTTGAACATTTCAAATGATTCCGACTTATGCTTTATTAAATAGACATACCCATACCTCGATAGGTCATCTGTGAAGGTTATAAAGTAGAAATATCCACCTCTTGCACTTGAGCTCATGGGTCCACATACATCAGAATGTACCAGACCCAAGAGTTCACTGGCTCGCTCACCTTTTCTAGTAAAAGATGACTTGGTCATCTTCCCAAGTAGACAGGACTCATAGGTTGGAAGTGATTCACAATCACCAACTTCAAGAATTCTTTCTTGAGCTAACCTATTTATCTTGTTCTTATTGATATGACCTAGCCTACAGTGCCAAAGGTAGACTTCTGACACATTATCTATTCTAGGATATTTACCGAAGGTTTGAACCACATTAACAGGTTGTGATAGAAAGTAAATTCTATTATTTAGTTGTCCAATAAATATTGTAACACCATTCAAAATGATATTGCAAATATTTTTTTTTATTAAAAAATCATAACCGTACATGGCCAAAAGGCCTACAAAAATAATATTTAATAAAAAGCTTGGATAATAGTGACATTCACTTAGAATTACATTACGAGAATTGATTACAAGGTTCATGATTTCTAAAGCTAGAACTGGAACCTTACTTCCATCTCCAACGTTCAGGAACCTCTCACCTTCATCAAATCTCCTACTGACCTGCAGACCCTGCATCGAATTGCAAATATGATAAGGGCTTCCGATATCCAATACCCAGGCAGTAGTATCACAAATGAAAAAGTTGCAAGGTGTTATCATATAATTACCTTGCTTCTTCTTCGGCCTGTTTGAATCCAGGGAGGCAATGTATAGAGGACAGTTCCTCTTCCAGTGCCCCTGCTTCTTGCAAAAGAAGCATTCTGCCTGGCTTTAGTCGAGCTTGCACTTCTTGGTCTGACCCTGTGCAGACGTTCCAGCATGCGGCTGCACCTTCTTATTCTTCTTCTTCTTGTTCTTCTTTCCTTTCTTAAAGGGTCGACGACCAGAAGAAGACCCTCCCACAACATTCACCGACTCCTTATGGAGCTGGTGGTCCTTCTCAAAGTTCTGCAGTAACCCCAACAAGCCATGGTAGTTCACTGCAGGCTTTGTCATTCGAAAATGAGTAAGGAAGGGGAGGAAGGACTTGGGCAAAGAATTAAGGATCGCATCCTTACCGAGCTACTCGTGCAGGGGAAAGCCCAGTTTACTTAGGTGCTCAATCATTTCGATCATGTACGATACATGATCAGTGACTGAGGCCCCATCCCTCATCCAAGCATTAAAAATGGCACAACTAGTTTTGTGCCTTTCAACGTCGTCGGGCGTGCCAAAGGAGTCGTTCAACATTTGAAGCATCTCCTGAGGCTGGGCATTCGCAAATCTGTGGCTGAACTCATCATTCATTGCCACCAGCATTATGCATCGAATGATGGACCGATCGTTGAGCCACTTCTGGTAAGTGTCTCAGACCGTCCCTCTAGCGTTCGGGACTAGCTCCTCAAGTGTCGGATCCGTTACTATATAAAGGATCCGCTCATGCTCAAGGATGATTTTTAATTTTTGATACCAGCTATCGAAATTAGGTCCCATGAGCTTGTCATTATCTAATAATGATCGGAGCGACAGGGTAGTGGCCATAGCTGCATAAAGGAAAACCAGACCGTAATTAGTACATAAATTATTAATACTAAATACTTGGACTTTAGTCTAAAGTTTTTTCTAGTATTTTTACGAACTGGTAGCCTCAACCTTCAATTCGAGAAATTACTTTAATTCCTTAGTGGGTACTAGAATCCACACAGACTACACACGAGCCCAACTTTGGTTGGTCAACCCATGTGCATCTATGGGTAGGTTCATAACCAGTTGTTTCTCTAAATAACTTCTAGTAATTGATTTTGCCCCAGAACCTAATCAATAGACTTTGGCCTCCACTGAAAAGATCTGGTTAGGTCCAACCATTAACATGACTTGATTTGGTGAATCGGATCAATAAATGATCAGGCCCGACTTTGGCCAGCCAACCTGACCACCATCAGAAAGACTCAAACCAAATTATCATATTATGAATGATAATTCCATTAGTCAATAAGCACCAGGCCTTTGGGCCTCCAATGATTATTAAACTAATGGACTCATTATCACTCACTTAATGGGAGGCTATGACTTAGTTATCACTATAACTTAATCATTTTTAGGACCTAATAATTTTTGAGAATTTTATTAAGTGAAGAAAGAGAAGAAATTAACCAGCCAATTTCAATCCTCCCACTGACTTCACCAAGTCAGATTAAAAAAGATTTAATTAAAGCCAGCATTAGGAGCACCTAAATCAGTCACACTGATTTACCTAATGACATGGATGAGCCCTAATCACCAAGTGATCTAATCAAAATCTAACTCACCAGATTGGCCAGGTAAGTAAGATCAGTGGTGGGGATATGCCATTAACTCATCAGAGATCGAATCAATGCGAGTAGCTCCCACTTAAGAACCACTAGTCAAACTATCGAACTTACCTTAGACACCAACTGGTTCATTAGTTTTAATTTGATCAACTTAGTAAATAGGGTTCCACCATGTAGCCATGAATTAAGTCCATCTTGGTCTAGTTAAAGACATGGACCCATTCAACTACAACTATTGGAGTTGAGTCTAGAGTGTCCTTGACCTAATCTAATTCAACTTTTGATTAGATTTGACCAATTACTCTAATTTAGTCTATTTCTTTAAGCTAACCTTAGGTCTAACCCAATTATGGACCTAATCCATCTAACCCATTGATCCATAAGTTTATGCAATTGTCTTAGGTCTTAATTTATAATTCTAGACCAACTTGACAACACTTAATTCTTTTAATTAAGTATTTGGGCTGATGGGTCAGGGTTTGGCTTTTCGAAAATAATTTTCAAATTTGAAAGATTTTATTTTCTGTTCACCAAATATGTTGACTCATTTCACAAATAGATCAGCATATTTCATAAATAGCAATCCTATTGCTAATTACATAACAGAAAATAACTCAATCAAAATAAATCATGAATATTCCTTTAGATCTAATCTAACACATTCATGATAAATTTTATAATTGAACCTTTACAATTAAATCCTTTCGCTGCTTCATCTGTATGGGATATAATTACAGCGGCACCCCTATCGCCATAGGAGATCCCATCGAATGGGAGGAGAGGGTCTTTAAACCCTACTTTTCTCCTATGATCGGACGGCCATGGCAACCAACCCAATTAGATTACTTGCTACTTGGATCAAGTATATCTAAATATACCAATTTTAAAATTTAAATTTCAAATTTCAAATTTTAAATTTTAAATTTTAAATTTTAAATTTCAAACAAATTTCAAATTTTAAATTTTTGAATTTCAAATTTTAAATTTTAAATTTTGAATTTCAAATTTGAAATTTCAACCAAATTTCAAATTTTAAATTTCAAATTTTTAAAATTTGAATTTCAAATTTCAAATTTCAAAATTCAAGTTTCAAATTTTGAATTTTAAATGTTTGAATTTTGAATTTCGAACAACTTTCAAAATTCAAAATTCAAATTTCAAATTTTGAATTTTAAATTTTAAAATTTAACCTTTTAGATTACAACTTAATCTATGCATGCAAATTCATATATCATATCTTAGAACCTATTCTAATACCATTTATTACGAAATTCAGTGCAGGGGTAAAATGATAATTTTAAAATTTTTTCAAAATTATGATTTTATAGTGAAAAATATTAATTAATCTAATTAATTAACATGTATTTACCCTACACTAGGATCTAAATATGATATACAGCATGCATGGATTTAAATTTGAAATTCAAATTTGAACAGTAAATAATTTACTGTTCTGTGTTCAGAACACAATACCTTTGTGCGGGTAGTCGATCACCGCAATTTGATCACCGTCGGAAGAGTCTGATCATCATAACATAGCCACACAGTACATCTGACCTCTGTGGATCATCCACATGAGGCTTCCGATCTGATCGGCTCCTCACGAGTGCTAGCTCGTTGTAGAGCCCTTTTGATGGCTGATGCTGATAGAACTCCTTCGATCGATGTCTGCTGATTCTTTGGATGCTCTGAATCATCAACAGACATGCTTGAGAGGATGTTGAAGATCTTTCTAAAATTTGGTGGGCTCACGACACTCGTAGCTCAGCTTCTCACTTCCCGAACCCCAGGCTGAAACCCTAGGGAACTCACTAGAAACCCTGCACCCACTTGTTTTTTCTTTTCTTTCTTTTTCTCTCGGAAGGATATGGACTTCCTATTTACACACAAGGCTTCCTCACATCCTACTCTTTTTCTCCAAAAAATTCTACGCACGCCCCACCTTTCTCCTCCTTTTAAAATAACATCGAACGTGTCTTATCCGCGTGAGAGGATAAAGATAAGTGGTTGCACATTTGAATTCAAATCAAATTTGAATTCAAATGCAAAACCAACTCATCCCTATCCACTTGGGCATGAGAAGAGAAGGGGCGTGAGTTGATTTATGCATGGAGAGTTTACACGAGAAACACTTTCTCATGTAAAATATGGGGTGCACAAGATAAGAGCATGGTGCATGGATTAGTTGGTTGCTCATTCAAATTCAAACTTTCTTTTGAATTTGAATGGCCAACCAATTTATTTTTATCTAGATAATTGGCACACAAGGGTGGGCATGGGATGCCTTCTGCGTGGAGAAAATTCATGAGAAGTTGCTTCTCATGAATTCAAATATGCACAGAAGAAGTGAGATGGCGCAGGGAGAAAGGTCAAGGTGGTTTGAACCTAATTGAGCCAACCTAATCTAAATAGGTTAAGCACAATTAGACTAAATTAAATCTAACTTAATTAGGCATAATTAGGCTCAATAAAATCTTAATTAAATCAAGAATTGATTAAGCCCAACTCTTGATTAAATCAAGGATCAAACCACCTCGATGATTAGGTCAACTCTTAACCTAATCGGGTCAAATCCAACTGAATCCAATTCAATTGAACTTGATCCAAAAATAATTATATAATCAAATTGAGTTAATTAATGATCAAATCACTAATTAAATCTCTCATAAATATTGAGTCTAAATCCGATAGGCAATCAGGTATCAAAGTCCATCAATATGAAACCTTGATCGTAGAGTCCCAAATCAGTGGGACTCTTGACCTCGGTATCCAAAATGTGTGGGACTTGTGATCAGAGAATACTGATTCTCGATCATAGAGTTTCAGACACGTAGGACTCATAATCCACAAACATTAAGACTCTTCATCAGCCATTAGATCAGATAGGAACCTCTAATGTGTGTGACCCCGCAGGTTCGAACCTAAGCCGGTAGCACAGGAACCAATTTCTGTACTAATCGATGTGACCATCTAGCAATGGTACCTGACATCTAGATAAATCGAATAGTCACAATCGCAACACTCAGAACGTACGTGAATATGGTTACTGTATAATTCATCCCTTTTGACCCCTGTGTTTAGGATGACTCAAGGTTAAACTGTCAACCCTGATTAGATCATCCGAGTCGTGCTCAACTCAATCAGTCCTGTGACTCCTCACTAGGATTACCCTGGTCAAGATTTTGCTAAATTGAAATATGACTGTACACAGCTCCTAAACTGCAGTGGTCAATCCCATCTTGACACACGCACCGACAAGTCAAGTACTTGACTACACCCAGCATCCTTCCGTCACTGAATTAGAAATTCAGGTAGTCCAGTGTCTAAGTGCAGTGTGTTGCTTACAAGTCACCATGGCAGTCTCAGGTCAGAGGGATATTTATACCCATATCCCATTGGAGCAAATCTTGACAGCAGAGATACCTCCGGAGTCAGTCACGTTCAGTGCAGATGTACCCTTACATCTCACCTGTATGCCATACCAGTATCTCCACACACCTTGGTTAAGAGGACAACCAACTTATATGGCACACAACGACCTATGCTTGATAAACATTATTGTCCTTGGTAACAACGTATCATTTAGTCGCGAACAGGTTTAAGGACTAAACGACAAATCCTCCTTTATCGAGTCTAAATAGTCCTAAGGACTTCACCACAACACAGGAGTTCATTAGAAGATTACAATTTGTGATGAATAATATCAAAATAACTTTTATTTATTTATAATTTATATACTAATACAATAAAGAGCACAACCGTCAACAGACTGATGATTGGCTTTGTGACACTATTCTCAATACTATATTCATAAATATGCATATTTCACAAGCATCAACTTTGTAAGAACATAGTACCAATCTGATCCTTTCATACTTATCACTCAGGCAAAGCAGATAATATACCTAAAAGATACGAGATATAAGGGTGAATGCCATGTTGTACAAAGGATTGCACCAAAAGGTATTTATGACATACATGTTCATTCTGAGATAGAAACAGATGACGATTTCTTTCAAGAAGAATATAATACAGATGACTTAAGATAGTACAGTGCCGACATTAGAAGCATATCTTCTTTGATTAGGGATAACATACAATCTAATAATGTTGATGTCAGTGAATTAAATCTGAACATGTCGGAGGATGATGATGACAATGATGACAACTTCATTAATAATGACGAGGAAGATTATACATTGGTGGATTATGATGATGAAGACGTTGATAACCCTCCTGATGAAGATACATATATTGAATAAAAATATGTAATTTTTTAAAAAAACTCATATATCTTATATTTTATATATCATTTAGTATCGATATAATTTTTATCTACATTATATTGTCTGTAATATATTGTTTGATACATGCATGGCACCAGAATGACGATCGTGCTATGGGAGCCCATGCAGAAATAAGGCAGGCACATCATCTCAGCAGTAGTCACATCATCTTGGGGCACACACATCATCTCCTACCATGACAGATTGATTTTATATATTATAATTTCTTATATTTAATTTACTTTAATTTTTTATCATGTATAAATAACTAATTTTAAGTTATGCCACTAGGAGGATCATCTGACAGGGGAAAACCATATGGAGATGTCGGTACCTCTTTGTCTCAACAGCCATCTATCGAGGCAGATACATCATCTCCTACCATGATAGATTATTTTTTTATATTTAATTTGCTTTAAGTTTTTATCATGTATAAATAATTGATTTTAAGCTTTTATTTTGCTCTAGCTGATACTTTGATTAGGCAAACTCGTGGAGCCATCAGAAATGAGAAGTTGGAGGAGTGGAGGAGAGCACATCCCAGGGAGAGGATGAGGGTTGTCATCCCATTGGGATAAGTTATGCCACTTCAGTGCCACATCCGGGATTCGTTCGTATGTGAGGTTGGCATCATTGTCCGAGCATATGCTCCCCTGATGATGTTCGACTGGTGGAGAGTTTCGAGGCCACAGAAGTAGATCCTCCTCAACCATTTACAGGTAACTAAATATAAATTACACTATATTTTTTAAATACAGATATTTCTATTTATTTTATATTTAATTTGATAATTACTTAACTTTTATTTTTTTAAATCTTATATATTGCATATTATTTATGCAGCATGACTTTGATATCGAGTAGATTGATATCCTACACATGCGGGAGGCTATCCTTAGGCATATAGAAAAATTGTTTAAGGAATTAAGATATGAGCTCCATAGCCATTGGAAGAACGTCTTTAGTGTATGTGGGGCGGCAATGGCACATGAGACACCCCATAGGAATATTTCATGCCCCAACTGGGATCTCCTCTGCAACAAGTACAAGGATCCTGTATACTGAATATAACTATTATATATAATAAAAATATAAATTATTGAATGGATGCGGTATAATTATGGGAATTTTAGTGCAGGGGTAAAACAATAATTTTAAAATTTTTTCAAAATTATAATTTTACCGTAGAAATTATTAATTAATCTAATTAATTAACATGTATTAACCCTACACAAGGATCTAAATATGATATATATAGCATGCATTTAAATTTAAAATTTCAAATTCTACAGTAAATATTTTACTGTTATGTGTTCAGAACATATTACCTTCGTGCAGGTAGTCGATTGTCGCAGTTTGATCACTGTCGGGATGGTCTGATTATCGCAATACAGCCACACAGTATGTCTGACCTCTGTGGATCATCCACATGAAGCTCTCAGTCTGATCAGCTCCTCACGAATGTTAGTTCGTTGCAGAACCCTTTCAACGGCTGATGCTGATCGAACTCCTTCGATCGATGTCTGTCAATTCCTCAGATGCTCTAGATTATCAATAGAGATAGTAGAGAGATTGATAAAGCTCTCTCTGAAGTTTGGTGGACTCACGATACTCGTAGCTTACCTTCTTACTTCTCGAACCCTAGGCAGAAACCCTAGGGTACTCTCAGAAAAACCCTACGCCATTTCTATTTTTTTTTTCCTCTTCTTTTCTTTTCATTTCTCATGCATAGAGCCTTTCTCACGCCACCTTTTCTCTCTAGGATCAGATTGTGCATGCCCCACCTTCTCTCTCATTTTAAAATGGTGCAAGACCGCATCTTTTCAGCATTTTCACCGCATGAGAGGATAAAGCTAGGTGGTTGCTCACTTGAATTCAAATCGAATTTGAATTCAAATGCCAATCAACCTATCCTTATCCACTCAAGGTGTGAGAAGAGAAGGGGCGTGGGTTCTTTGTGCATGGAGAATTTACACGAGAAATTTTTTCTCGTGTAGAGAATGGGGTGCATAAAAGAATAAGGTGGCGCATGGATTAGTTGCCCATTCAAATTCAAACATTATTTTAATTTGAATGGCCAACCAACCTTATCATTATCCACACAAGTGGTGCACAAGGGAGGGCATGGGAAGGCTTCTGCATAGGAGAAAATTCATGAGAACTCATTTCTCATGAATTCAAATAGGCGCAGGTGAGGTGAGGTGGCGCAGGGAGATAAGTCAAGGTGGTTTCAAATATTAAATCAACCTAATTGAACCAACCTTATTAAAATAGGTTAGAAATAATTAGACTAAGTTAAATCCAACATAATTAGGCTTAATTAGGCTCAATAAAATTTTAATCAAATCAGAAATTGACTAACCCAACCTCTGATCAGATCAGGGACCAAACCATCTTGGCGATTAGGTCAACTCTTAACCTAATCAGGTCAAACCCAACTGAATCCAATTCAATTGGATTTGATCCAAAAATAATTACTCAATCAAATTGAGTTAATTAGTGATCAAATTACTAATTAAATCTCTCATAAATACTGAGTCCAAATTCGATGGGCAATCGGGCATTAAAGTTCATCGATATGAAACCTAGATCGAAGAGTCCCAAACCAGTGGAACTCTTGACCCCGGTCCCCAAAATGTGTGGAACTCGTGATCAGAGAATCCTGATTCTCAATCACAGAGTCTCAGACATGTAGGACTCAAAGTCTTCGAGCATTAGGACTCTTGGTCAAAGAGTCCCAGTCCAGTGGGACTCTTCACCAGCCATCAGATCAGATAGGAACCTCTAATGTGTGTGACCCCACAGGTTCGAACCTAAACCGATAGCACAGAAACTAATTCCTGTACTAATCGAAGTGACCATCTAGCAATGGTACTCGACATCCGGATAGGTCGAATAGTCACAATCACAACATTCAGAACCTACGCGAATATGCTTACTATATAATTCATCCCTTTTGACCCCTGTGTATAGAACGACTTAGGGTTAAACTGTCAACCCTGATCAGATCATCCGAATCATGCTCAACTCAAACAGTCCTGTGACTCCTCACTAGGACTACCCTGGCCAAGGTTTTGCTAAATTGAAACACGACTGTACACAGCTTCTGAACTGGAGTGGTCAATCCCATCTTGACACACGCACCGACAAGTCAAGTACTTGACTACACCCAGCAACCTTTCGTCACTGAATTAAAAATTTAGATAGTCCAGTACCTAAGTGCAGTGAGTTGCTTGCAAGTCACCGTGATGGTCTCAAGTCGGAGGGACAGTTATACCCATATCCCATCGGAGCAAATCTTGACAGCAGAATAAGCTCTGAAGTCGGTCACGTTCAGTGCAGATGTACCCTTACATCTAACTTGTATGCCATACCAGTGTCTCCACACTCTTTGGTTAAGAGGACAACCAACCCATATGGCACACAACGACCTATGCTTGATAAACATTGTTGTCCTTGGTAACAACGTATTATTTGGTCGCAAACATGTTTAAGGACTAAACGACAAATCCTCCTTTGTCGAGTCTAAATAGTCCTAAGGACTTCACCACAACACAGGAGTTCATTAGAAGATGAAACAATTTATGATAAAAAATATCAAAATAACTTTTATTTATTTATAATTCATATACTAATACAAAAAAGAGCACAACTATCAACAGACTGACGATTGACTTTGGGATACTATTTCCAACAATCTCCCACTTGGTCTAAAGCCAATCGGTGCAGTATCTAATACCCATCTTTGACTTGAAGTCGTCGAACTCCTTCACCGTAATAGCTTTAGTGAATGGGTCGGTCAGGTTCTCCTTTCCGTCGATCTTCTGAAGATCGACGTCACCTCGATCCATGATTTCTCGGATGAGATGGTAGCGGCGCAGAATATGCTTCATCCATTGGTGTGCCTTCGGTTCCTTCGCCTGAGCAATGGCTCCAGAGTTGTCACAATAGAGCAGAACTGGACTAACAAGGGAGGGTGCTACTCTGAGCTCGGTGATGAATTTTCTCAGCCACATCGCTTCTTTGACAGCATCTGATGCAGCGACATACTCTGCCTCGCAAACTAAATCAGCCACAGTATGCTACTTGGAACTATTCCAACAGATAGCCCCACCATTAAGGGTAAAAACAAATCCCGATACACTCTTGCTGTCATCGTGATTAGATTGAAAACTGGAGTCTGAAAACCCCATAAGTCTCAAGTCTGATTCATCATAAACAAGCCACTGGTCCTTAGTATTTCTTAAATACTTTAGGATGGTTTTAACAACCTTCCAGTGATTCTCCCCTGGATCAGATTGGTATCTACTCACTACCCCTAGTGAGTATGCCACATCTGGTTGTGTACATGTTATGACGTACATGATAGATCCTACTGCCGAAGCATATGGAATTCTACCCATACGCTCTCTCTCTTGAGGTGTTGTCGGACAATCCCTCTTCGAGAGAGAAATTCCGTGGTCTATTGGTAGATAGCCTTTCTTGAAATTCTCCATGCTGAACCTGTTCAGCATAGTATCAATGTATGTGGACTGGGATAAGCCAAGCAACCTTTTAGATCTATCCCTATAGATCCTCATCCCTAGGATGTAGGAAGCTTCTCCTAAATCCTTCATGAAGAACTGTGACGACAGCCAAATTTTTATTTCTTGTAATGCAGGGACATCATTCCCGATTAAGAGAATATCATCCACATACCATACAAGAAATATCACTACTGGACCATTAGCCCATTTATAAATGCAGGGCTCTTCTCCATTCTTAACGAAGCCATACGTTTTGATCATCCTATCAAAATGTATGTTCCAACTCCGGGATGCCCGCTTAAGTCCATAAATAGACCTCTGTAGCCTGCACACCTTAGACTCATCTGTGGATGTGAACCCTTCAGGTTGTAACATATACACCTCTTCGTCCAGCTCTCCATTTAGGAAAGCTGTCTTCACATCCATCTGCTAGATTTCATAGTCCAGATGGACAGCTATCACAAGCACAATCTGAATGGATTTGAGCATTACCACAGGAGAAAATATCTCGTCATAGTCTATACCATAACGTTGACGATATCCTTTGGCAACCAGATGGGCTTTATAGGTCTCCACATTTTCATCTGTGGCCCTCTTCCTCTTGAAGACCCACTTACACCCTATAAGTTTTACTCCTTCAGGTGGGTCAACCAATGTCCATACATCGTTGACCTTCATGGACTCCATTTTAGATTTTATAGCCTCTAGCTATTTCTCAGAGTCAGGTCTCTGCATTGCATTCATGTAGGTGATCGGATCCTCATCATTTTCATCAAGTTCAATAGGATCATCATTCCGGATCAAGAAACCATAGTATCTGTCCGGTTGACGTAGTACTCTACCAGACCGCCTTAACGGGTGCAGGAACAGTAGGCTCTGGATCTGATCTAACCAAATCCAGTTCAAGTTCAACAACTTGTGTCGATTTTTCCACCTGCCAAACTTCCTCAAGTTCGACCTTAGAGGCAACAATCCCTTCACCAAGGAACTCCTTTTTCAAAAAGATTATCTTAAGGCTGACAAACACCTTTTGCTCATCAGCTAGGTAGAAATAATACCCTTTGGTCTCTTTTGGGTATCCTGTGAAATAACACTTGTCAGACGTAGGTCCAAGCTTGTCCATAATTAAACGTTTAACATAAGTCGGACAGCCCCAAATCCTAAGGTGCGAGAGTACTGGTTTACGTCATATCCATATCTCATATGGCATTTTGGTTACAGACTTACTCGAAACCCTGTTTAGAAGGTAACAAGTCGATTCGAGCGCATATCCTCAGAAGGAGATCGACAGACCAGCAAACCCCATCATGGATCGAACCATGTCCAACAAGGTTCGATTCCTCCTTTCAGACACACCATTATGCTGTGGTGTTCCAGGAGGAGTCCACTGAGAGAGAATCCCATTCTCTCCAAGATATGTCAGAAACTTATTGAAAAGGTGTTCACCTCCTCGATCAGATCGAAGAGTTTTAATACACTTTTCAGTTTATTTTTCTACCTCATTTCAGAATAGTTTGAACATTTCAAATGACTCCGACTTATGCTTCATTAAGTAGATATACCCATACCTCGATAGATCGTCTGTGAAGGTTATGAAGTAGAAATATCCACTTCTTGCACTTGAGCTCATGGGTCCACATACATCAGAATGTATCAGACCCAAGAGTTCACTGACTCGCTCACCTTTTCCAATAAAAGGTGATTTGGTCATCTTCCCAAGAAGATAGGACTCACAGGTTGGAAGTGATTCACAATCATCAACTTCAAGAATTTTTTCTTGAGCCAACCTGTTTATCCTGTTCTTATTGATATGACCTAGCCTACAGTGCCAAAGGTAGACTTCTGACATATTATCCATTCTAGGGCATTTACCGGAGGTTTGAACCATATTAACAGGCTGTGATAGTAAGTAAATTCCATTATTTAGTTATCCAACAAATATTGTAACACCATTCAAAATGATATTGCAAATATTTTCTTTTATTAAAAATTCATAACTGTACATGGCCAAAAGGCCTACAGAAATAATATTTAATAAAAAACTTGGACAATAGTGACATTCACTCAGAATTATATTACGAGAATTGATTACAAGGTTCATGATTCCTAAAGCTAGAACTGAAACTTTGCTTCCATCTCCAACGTTCAGGAACCTCTCGCCTTCATCAAATCTCCTACTGACCTGCAGACCCTGTATCGAATTACAGATATGATAAGGACTTCCGGTATCCAATACCCAGGCAGTAGTATCATAAATGGAGAAGTTGCAAGGTGTTATCATATAATTATCTTACTTCTTCTTCAGCCTGTTTGGGTCCAGGGAGGCAATGTATAGAGGACAGTTCCTCTTCCAGTGCCCCTGCTTCTTGCAAAAGAAGCACTCTGCCTGGCTCAAGTCAGGACCCTGTGCAGACGTCCCAGCATGCTGCTGCACCTTCTTATTCTTCTTCTTCTTGTTCTTCTTCCATTTCTTAAAGGGTCGACGACCAGAAGAAGACCCTCCCACAACATTCACCGACTCCTTATGGAGCTGGTGGTCCTTCTCAAAGTTCTGCAGCAACCCCAACAAGCCGTGATAGTTCACTGCAGGCTTTGTCATCCAAAAATGAGTAAGAAGGGGAGGAAGGACTTGGACAAAGAATTAAGGATCGCATCCTTACCGAGTTGCTCGTGCAAGGAAAAGCCCAGTTTACTTAGGCGCTCAATCATTTCGATCATGTATAGTACATGATCGGTGACTGAGGCTCCATCCCTCATTCGAGCATTGAAAATGGCACAACTAGTTTTGTGCCTTTCAACATCGTCAAGCGTGCCAAAAGAGTCGTTCAATATTTGAAGCATCTCCTGTGGCTGGTCATTTTTGAACCTACGGCTGAACTCATCATTCATTGCCGCCAGCATTATGTACCGAATGGTGGTGTGGTCGTTGAGCCACTTCTGGTAAGTATCTCGGATCGTGCCTCTAGCGTTCGGGGCTGGTTCCTCAGGTGCCGGATCCGTTACTACATAAAGGATCCGCTCATGCTCAAGGATGATTTTTAATTTTCGATACCAGCTATCAAAATTAGGTCCTATGAGTTTGTCATTATCTAATAATGACCGAAGCGACAGGGTAGTGGCCATAGCTGCATAAAAAAAAATTAGACCTTTATTAGTATATAAATTATTAATACTAAAGACTTAGATTTTAGTCTAAAGTTTCTCCCAGTATTTTTACGAACTGGTAGCCTCAACCTCCAATTCGAGGAATTACTTTAATTCCTTAGTGGGTACTAGAATTCACACAGACCACACACGAGCCCAACTTTGATTGGTCAACTAATGTGCATCTATGGGTAGGTTCATAACCAGTTGTTTCTCTAAATAACTTTTAGTAATTAATTTTGCCCCAGAACCTAATCAGTAGGCTTTGGCCTCCACTGAAAAGATCTGGTTAGATCCAACCATTAACATAACTTGATTTGGTGAATCGGATCAATAAATGATCAGACCTGACTTTGGTCGGCGAACCTGACCACCATCAGAAAGACTCAACCAAATTATCATATTATGAATGATAATTCTATTAGTCAATAAGCACCAGGCCTTTGGGCCTCCAGTGATTATTAAACTAATGGACTCATTATCACTCACTTAATGGGAGGCTATGACTTAGTTATCATATAACATAATCAGTTTTAGGGACCTAATAATTTTTGAAAATTGTATTAAAGGATAGAACAGAAGAAATTGACCAACCAATTTCAATCCTCCCACTGACTTTATCAAGTCAGATTAAAAAAAGATTTAATTAAAGCCGGCATTAGGAGCACCTAAATCAGTCACACTGATTTACCTAATGACATGGGTGAGCCCTAATCAACAAGTGATCTAATCAAAACCTAACTCATCAGGTTGGCCAAATAAGTGAGATCAGTGGAAGGGATGTGCCATTAACTTGTCAGAGATCGAATCAATGCGAGTAGCTCCCAGTTAAAAATCATTGGTCAAACTGTCGAACTTACCTTAGACACCAACCGGTTCATTAGTTTTAATTTGATCAACTTAGTAAATAGGGTTCCACTGCGTAGCCATGAATTAAGTCCATCTTGATCTAGTTAAAGACGTGGATCCATTCAACTACAACTATTGGAGTTGAGTCTAGAGTGTCCTTGACCTAATCTAATTCAACTTTTGATTAGATTTGACTAATTACTCTAATTTAGTCCATTTCTTTAAGCTAACCTTAGGTCTAACTCAATTATGGACCTAATCCATCTAATCTATTGATCCACAAGTTTATGTAATTGTCTTAGGTCTTAATTTATAATTCTAGACCAACTAGACAACACTTAATTCTTTTAATTAAGTATTAGGACTGATGGGTCAGGGTTTGGCATTTCAAAAATAATTTTTAAATTTGAAAGGTTTTATTTTCTGTTCACCAAATGTGTTGACTCATTTCACAAACGAATCAGCACATTTCATAAACAGCAATCCTATTGCTAATTATATAACAGAAAATAACTCAATCAAAATAAATCATGAATATTTTTTTAGATCTAATCTAACACATTTATGATAAATTTTATAATTGAACCTTTACAATTAAGTCCTTTCGCTGCTTCGTCTGCATGGGATATAATCGCTCGACACCCCTACCACCATAGAAAAACCCCATCGAATGGGAGGAGAGAGCCTTTAAACTCTACTTTTCTCCTATGACCGGACAACCATGGCAACCAACCCAATTAGACTACTTGCTACTTGGATCAAGTATATCTAAATATACCAATTTCAAAATTTAAATTTTAAATTTTGAATTTTAAATTTCAAATAAATTTTAAATTTTAAATTTCAAAATTTTGAATTTTAAATTTTGAATTTTAAATTTTGAATTTCAAATTTTAAATTTTAAATAAATTTTAAATTTTAAATTTTAAATTTTGAATTTCAAATTTTTGAATTTTGAATTTCGAATTTCAAATTTTAAAATTCAAATTTTAAATTTTGAATTTTAAATTTCAAATTTAAATTTTAAATTTAAACTTTTAGATTACTACTTAATCTATGTATGCAAATGTATATCATATTTTAGAACCTGCTCTGATATCATTTGTGGAAATTTCAGTGCAGGGGTAAAACAGTAATTTTAAAACTTTTTCAAAATTATAATTTTATAGTAAAAATTATTAATTAATTTAATTAATTAACATGTATTAACCCTACACAATGATCTAAATATGATATATATAGCATGTATTTAAATTTAAAATTTTAAATTCTATAGTAAACATTTTACTGTTATATGTTTAGAACACATTACCTTCGTGCAGGTAATAGATCGCCGCAGTCTGATCACCGTCGGGATGGTCTGATCAATGCAATACAACCACACAATATATCTGGCCTCCACGGATCATCCACATGAAGCTTTCGATCTGATCGGCTCCTCATGAATGCTAGTTTATTGCAGAATCTTTTCGATGACTGATGCTGATCGAACTCCTTCGATTGGTGTCTGTCAATTTCTTAAATACTCTAGATCATTAGTAGAAATAGTAGAGAGGTTGACGAAGCTCTCCCTAAAATTTGGTGGACTCACGATACTCGTAGCTCACCTTCTCACTTCCCGAATCCTGGGCAGAAACCCTAGGGTACTCTCAGAAAAACCCTGCGCCCTTTCTGTTTCTTTTCTTTTCTCTTCTTTTCTTTCTTTTTCTCATGCACAAAGCCTTTCTCATGCCACCCTTTCTCTCTAGGATCAGATTGTGCATGCCCACCTTATCTCTCATTTTAAAACGGTGCAAGACCGCATCTTTTCAGCATTTTCACCGCATGAGAGGATAAAGCTAGGTGGTTGCTCACTTGAATTCAAATCGAATTTGAATTCAAATACCAACCAACCTATCCTTATCCACTCAAGGTGTGAGAAGAGAAGGGGCATGGGTTCTTTGTGCGTGGAGAATTTACACAAGAAATTTTTTCTCGTGTAGAGAATGGGGCGCATAAAAGAATAAGGTGGCATATGGATTAGTTGCCTATTCAAATTCAAACATTATTTGAATTTGAATGGCCAACCAACCTTATCATTATCCACACAAGTGGCGCACAAGGGAGGGTGTGGGAAGGCTTCTGTGTGGGAGAAAATTCATGAGAACTCGTTTATCATGAATTCAAATAGGCGCAGGTGAGGTGAGGTGGCGCAGGGAGATAAGTCAAGGTGGTTTCAAATATTAAATCAACCTAATTGAACCAACCTTATTAAAATAGGTTAGGCACAATTAGACTAAGTTAAACCTAACATAATTAAGCTTAATTAGACTCAATAAAATTCTAATCAAATCAGAAATTGACTAAGCCTAACCCCTGATCAGATCAGAGACCAAACCACCTCGGCAATTAGGTCAACTTTTAACCTAATCTGGTCAAACCCAACTGAATCCAATTCAATTGGACTTGATCCAAAAATAATTACTCAATCAAATTGAATTAATTAGCAATCAAATCACTAATTAAATCTCTCATAAATACTGAGTTCAAATCTGATGGGCAATCAGGCATCAAAGTCCATTGATATGAAACCTTGATTGAGGAGTCCCAAACCAGTGGGACTCTTAACCTCGGTACCCAAAATGTGTGAAACTCATGATTAGAGAATTTTGATTCTCAATCACAGAGTCCCAGACACGTAGGACTCAGAGTCTCCGAGCATTAGAACTCTTGGTCGTAGAGTCCCAGTCCAGTGGGACTCTTCACCAGCCATCAGATCAGATAGGAACCTCTAATGTGTGTGACCCCGCAGGTTCGAACCTAAGTTGTTAGCACAGAAATCAATTCCTGTACTAATCAAAGTGACCATCTAGCAATGGTACTCGATGTCCGGATAGGTCGAACAGCCGCAATCGCAACATTCAGAACCTACGCGAATATGGTTACTGTATAATTCATTCCTTTTGACCCCTGTGTATAGGATGACTCAGGGTTAAACTGTCAACCCAGATCAGATCATCCGAATCGTGCTCAACTCAAACAGTCCTGTGACTCCTTACTAGGACTACCCTGGCCAAGATTTTTCTAAATTGAAACACGACTGTACACAGCTCCTGAACTGGGTGGTCAATTCCATCTTGACGCACGCACCGACAAGTACTTGACTACACCCAGCAGCCTTCCATCACTGAATTAGAAATTCAGATAGTCCAGTGCCTAAGTGCAGTGAGTTGCTTGCAAGTCACCGTGATGGTCTCAGGTTGGAGGGACAGTTATACCCATATCCCATTGGAGCAAATCTTGACAGCAGAAAAAGCTCCGGAGTCGGTCACGTTCAGTGCAAATGTACCCTTACATCTCACCTGTATGCCATACCAGTGTCTCCACACTCCTTGGTTAAGAGGACAACCAACCCATATGGCACACAATGACCTATGCTTGATAAACGTTGTTGTCCTTGGCAACAACGTATCATTTGGTCGTGAACATATTTAAGGACTAAACGATAAATCCTCCTTTATCGAGTCTAAATAGTCCTAAGGACTTCACCACAACACAGGAGTTCATTAGAAGATGAAACAATTTGGAATGAAAAATATCAAAATAACTATTATTTATTTATAATTCATATACTAATACAGGAAAGAGCACAACCGTCAACAGGCTGACGATTGACTTTGGGATACTATTCCTAATAATAATATATTCACTAATATCTTGATTGCATTTGCTTGTTAGGCCTTTTGCTAAAAAAATATGGTGAACCAATCGAGGCTCACGATGATATATTGTGGTAGATTGAATTGTGGTAGATCGAAGTCATTTGCGTAGCATTAGTATGAGCTGGTAAGTACACACATATATATATATCTAATAATTTTTTTAAAATATGTGTGTGTCTGTGTACTTATATTCATAAATTTTAGAGGGACATCGAGACAAAATAGCTATTCGGATGGATTGACGTCTACCAAAAGACCCATCATCGGATGATGGAAGAGTGGCATCCTGAGACTAGGGAGAGGTATGTAAGTATTAATTGATTAAGCTCTATTTTTCAATTATTATGAAGTTTAGACTTTTAATTATATTTATTTTTTTCTTTAATTAGGAGCGGATAATGCATATACGTCCCAACCCACCACTGAGGGCTCCACCCAACCCATAAATGATGATATCTGTGATAAATTGCTTGATAGGAGATCCAATTATATTATGAGATTGGGATATATGGTTGTGATCCTAGATTGCAGTATTTGGGGTGAAGCTCGATGAGTTATATCAATGCATGCCTCCCCTACCGACTCCTGACGTCCCTACGGATGCCTATGATGATGACTCCATCGATGATGATGATGGGTATCCTCCTATGATGGATATTATTTTATATTATTTTTATTCTATATATTTTCATCATTTAGTAAATAATTAGTTCACTAACTTAATTTTTTAATCTATTGTAGGTCTGTGATACGACTTGACATGAGGAGTTTATTTTGTATGGATGTATATATTTATATTACATTTTATATGGTTGTATATAGACTTATTTTGCTATATGTATAGTTGTAAAAAATGAACACAATATTTTGCTATATATATATATATATATATATATATATATATATATATATATATATATTGTGTCATTGTTAAAGTGAAATGAATTTAATTCTGGCATATGTGTGAATGAAGAAGATAGTGTACATATTGTATATATTATATTTATTTATTTATCTATAGATTTATAAGAAAAATTATAAAAAATTGGCATGAAAGCTATAATTTTTTTTGATAAAAATGATAATTAGCGATGCAAGATAAGCGTAGGTAAATTTCTTTAGCAATGCTAATTAGCATCGGTAAATAAACCTTAGCATTACCAAAGGGCATGTTGGGATACCAAGTGTACCATCATTAGCGATGCTTTTATACATTTATCGAAGCTAATTAGCATCACCAAACTATGATGCAAAGCAGGCGAAGGTAAAGTCCTATGGCGATGCTAATAAGCATCGGCAAATGCTCTATAGCATCGTCAAAAGGCATGCTGAGATGTCAGACGTGCCACCATTAGCGATGCTATGGAATAGTTATTGATGCTAATTTATGTCGCTCTTTGCCTATGCTTATTTTGCATCGTCAAAGAGGATATTAGTGACGTAAAATAAGCATAGGCAAAGACCTTTGATGATGCAAAACCTCGACACTTTTCAGCTCTTTTGGCGATGCTAAGCAACATTTACGTATTAGATGTATGTCCTAGAAGCTAATTATTGACTGACACGTTGTTCATTCTATTATACAAATTTATACTTTGAACTACTGATTTAATTAATAAAGGATCAGTTTTCTTTTTTAATTCTAATGTTATGTGTCCTTGAATCATCTTTAGAATTGATGTTACGATACATATTCTCAAATATTGAGAATTAGAGGCATGTATAATCAATTTTCAAATTGCTCCCGATTATAGGATAGTCATGGAAATGATGATCGATTCAGATAGATCGGTGTACAGTTCACTTCTTTTGAGATAGATGAGTCTCTATCTATGGTATAGAAACACTGAGTGATAAGTACGGATAGTTATTAGAAAATAACTAGTATTAAGCGTGATTATACGAAAGATCACATAAATTTCTATCCAATCGTCAGTGATCATCTTGATGCTGTAGTTGTGTGGCTGGTCCTTTGACCTATGGTGTCACAATTGTTCACATTAAGACTGCTGTAGTTTGACTACACATAAATATTAACTTAATTATAAATTTTTATAGTGGATATTAGCTTCAGTTGGTTGAGCTGTGGGAATAACATGTGCATCCAGATGGGATCTATCGATCTTGATAGAGAAGAATAGTCTTATGAGATTTGAGAAACTGAGTCCACAAGTCTATGGCTATAGCAGTATGATTAATGAAAAAAAAATTATTTAGAATCACTATTGGACTTGAGCTGATCGGATCTATCATATGACTGATGATGAGGTTTGACTATTTATCCATGATTTGCTATCTAGTCAGGACTCACGATAGAGAGACTGCATCATACATTAACTATATCTAGAGATTATATTTTGATTCTGCTGGGTTGTCACTACATATTGCTAGATGTCACTGGTAGATTGTGAGAGCTCAATAAGATTGCTCTGGATCAATAATCTTTATCGAGTTAAAGTGAAACTGTTCCAATCTACTGAAAGAAGTTTCAGTGATACCTATAATAGAGATCATGATATATCTTATTACCAAATAGAATTGAACCTATAGCATCACGCATAAAAGGAGAAGACCTGGATTGGTTTAACTTAAGCTTGTGAAGCACCAATTAGTATGGATTTAGAGAAATCCTATTGAATTTATATTAACCTTGCTAGCACCTGGGTGAATCCAATTCTTCTTATAGTTGGTTTGCTTATATGATAAGCTAGTCAATTTCTATACTTCATTTGAACCTAAATGAATTTGATTCAATAGCCTCCGATGGTTGGATACTTAATTTATTACTTGGATTAAATCAAGAAAAATTTTTGATTTTATTTATCTTGATTTGATTAAGAACCTTTGAAGTGAATTTATGAAATCATATGGGCTGATTTGAGAGCTTTTACTTAGGTCCCATATGATGAGACACCTAGCACTAGGTGTGGGCTTGGGTGAATTATAGGTGGTGCCTCATTTACTTGATCCAAAAATATTATGGCTAGGACTTCTAATATGATTAAGAGGAAGGATCCTAATTTGATTAGGATACCTTTATGTTGTCTATTTAAAGGATCCTAGCCTACCTCTTATCATATAACCCATCTCCTCATCCTTGCACCACCCTTACTGTGCCCAATGCCTCCCCTCCTCTTCCTCTCTCTAGCCTATGCCCTCTCTCTCTAGGCATCCCTTTTGGAGCTAGAAGAGAGGTGGGCGGCATTCCTTCCTTGGTGTCAAGGGTTGGCACCAAGTTGTTGCTAATTTCATCTTCTTCCTCTCAAGTTTGTTGGAAGTTAGTTACAATAACTTCTTATTTATTATTGTTCTTGATTAGTTGAGAGATTAAGAAAGATTCTTAGCTTCTTCAAGAATCAAAAAAGAATGATCAAAAAGGGTTTAAGGCTTGGTCCCTATTAGGCTTAGTTCGAGCCTATTCAGGCCTTTGGTTTAAGTAAGCAGGATTCAAGAAAAAATAATTGAGGTCGGCTCTGTGGATATCCATAGAGGCGGGATGGTTGTGCTGCTGATTCAGAACCTAATCAACCCCAGATCCAGGGATTAAATTAGATTCAACCCCAGTTACAAATTTGAGGCAAAAGAAAAAGTGATTCAGATATGTGAATTGATTATAAACTTTTTTTTCATCCTAAAATTAGTTTATATTAATTTCAGCATATGATCTAGATCCATAATTGCTTTCATATAATAAAAATATATTTAGAATAAATTTATTTTAATCTAATTTTTTACTGTATTTTAAATTTAAAAAATTATTTTGAAATCCATATGCACTAGCACTTGTAGAAATTCCAATAGTGGTATCAGAGTCACATATTAATATGTATGAAAGTAGCATAAAAGTTTTGAAAATTATTTTTAAAATATTGATTTTAGTTCATACATGCGACGTATGTATTTATGTTCAGATCTAAAAAGTATTTTAGTTCTGATTTATATATATATATGCGATATATAAAAGCATGCATAAGTTAGAAATTAAATTTTTATGATCTAAATTTTTTATGTATATGATATATAATGGTATATTTAAATTTAAAATTAATTTTTGAAAAATCTAAAATTTTTTATATATATGATATATCATTGCATACATATTTTGAAAGTATTTTGAAAATCAAAAACTTACTTTTTATGTAATAAATTTATATCTAAAAATTATTTTTATGATCTAAAATTAATATGTGCATGAATCATTAGGCATGGGTAGTTTTGTATGAGGAATGCATCTTAGATTATGATTAAATCATATTGGATCGAAATCGATGTAGCTATTGATTAAACCAAGTCAAGTATTGATTTGGATTAGATCAATTGAGCTAATGATTCTATAAGTGTTGTAGATTGAAGTCGATCAAATTCTATATGTAGAATTGAGTCAACCTAAGGACCTAATTCGACTTTATAGCTCGAACTCTATTCACCTAAGCTGACTAATTGAAATCAATAAATCATTTGGTGTCTAAGGTAAGTCTCGATCGATAGTTTTTAATTGGAAGACTACTCACCTAAATAATTTTGCTTATGGTGAGTTAATGATGTATCCTCCTGTCGATCTCACTTATCTAACCAATTGGATGATTGTGTTTATTAGTTGCTAAGATACTTTGGTTTAGCCCATGCCAGTTACATCGATCATGTGATGACTGATTAGATGAGACCTGATCTAAACCTTTCTAATCAATATTAAGCCTTATGGTCTTCCACCATTATAGAAGTGCAGGCATGGTACTGGCATTGACTATTCTTGGCTGGTTACAATGGTTCAGTTGCATCAAAAATACGCAACCACTGTTGCAAAGAGTTGCTCCAGGGTGAAGATGGGGTTGGGCCCAATATGTGTTATCTGAGGGACTCAATAACGGCTTCACACCTGCTTGTGAATGATGGGTCTGACTTAACTAAGGAGTGGGACAATATATGTTATCTGAGCTCACATGACTTAAAGACCAAGTCACTATAATATGTTTAGAGAAGTATCTAGATAAAGAGTTATCTATGCAATGATGTGCGTGTCATCAATAACTATTAGGTGAGATATACGATATTGGTGGGACCATAGCATCCACTAGAAATCTTGCATTAGTCACATCAGATTTTCGCTTTCCACCCAAAGAGTGTCGGAATTCGAAAAAAATAGTGAGAGTCTATTTACATCTAAATATCCCTAGAGCAAATATAAATTTAAGTATAAATGTCTAACTAGAACTTTACTCCTGTAGATAAACAATGTCGGTCTCTAACCCACTAGCCTGCATCCTTGAAACTAATCGTCTGACTGACATAAATTTTAAGGGCTGGCTTAGAAATCTCAAGATAGTCTTGATATCTAAGAAAATTAGATATGTACTCGATCAGGATGCCCCAGCCTTACCAGCTCCTCCTACGGCAGAGCAAAGAGCTGTTCTAGATAAGTGGATGGATGATGACCTTAGGATAAAGTGCTATGTGCTAACTTCCATATCAAATGAGTTATAGAGCCAGCATGAGCAAATGCCATTGTCTGTGCTATGATCACTCACCAGCAAGAGTTGTATAGTAAACAGAGTCAGACCGCATATTTTGAATTATCCAAGTGGTTGATCAATATGAAGATGCATGAGAGACAGTCAGTCCATGATCATTGTATGACAATGATCAAGGATCTTGAGGAGCTTAAGAAGCTCGATCTTGCTATATAGAGAAAATTAAAGATGGATTTAATCCTCCAATCCCTAACTAGTTTCTTTGGACAGTTTATCATAAACTACCATATGAACAAATTGGACTGTAACTTATCCGAATTGGTCAATATACAGGTCACTGCTGAGGGTACCTTGAAAAGTTCAAAGAGCTCTATTCTTGCTATTGAGCACAACTTTTTAAGAGAAAATCTCAAGTGAAGAAAAAGAATAAGCCTACAAAGAAGTAGAAGAAGGAGAGCAAACCTAAGAAGGACACTATGAAAAAAGGTGTAGAGAAGAGAAAGTATTTTCATTGTAACTCCAATGACCATTGGAGGAGAAACTGTCCCTCTTAACTGGAGAGCCTAAAGATGAAAAAGGATGAACAACCTTTTGAAGGTATGTTCATAATAGAATCTAACCTAACAATTCCTTCTACTTCTAGTTAGATATTAGACTCTGGTTCTAATGTTCATATATATACGTCAATGCAGGATCTAATAAGAAGTAGGAGGTTGAGGCAAGGTGACATGATCCTTCGAATCAGCAATGGAGCAAAGATTGCTGTAGAAGCCATTAGAATCTATCCTCTTGGATTACCATCAGACTTTAGATTAGATTTAAAAGACTGTTATGTTGTTCCTATAGCCAGCTAAAACTTGATTTCAATTTTTGTACTAGCATAGGATGGATTTATTTTTTAATTTAATAAGAACTATTGTTCTATTTATTTATGAAATAAATTAGTTACATCTGATCTTTTGATTGACAGTCTTTATCACTTACATGTTGATGCTAATGTGAACCTAAATAAGTAAGTAGTGAGTGTCGTAGGCCAAAAGAGATTCAGAGATGAGTTTAACCATAAGTACTTGTGGCATCATAGGCTTGGCCATATAGGAGAGGATAGAATAAATAGATTGAAAGAGATGGGATCCTAGACTTGGTTAAATCTGAGTCAATTTTAATCTATAAATCATATCTTCAAGAAAAAATGACTAAGTTATCTTTTGTGGGATGAGAAAAGGGCCACTGAGTTACTAGCCCTGGTATATACCAACATGTGTGGCTCATTTGATATGCAGGCCAGGGGTGGTTATAGCTACTTCATTATCTTTACTAATGATCTATCACGGTATAGATATGTGTTTCTCATGAAATATAAGTCTAAAGCCTTTGAAAGGTTCAAAAAATTTAGGCATGAGATAGAGAAGCAAATTGATAAATCCATCAAAGTTCTTCGATCTGATCGAAGAGGAAAATACCTAAGTATTGAATCTCTGAAATATTTTAAGGAGAATGGCATAGTCTCTTAATGGACTCCTCCCGGCACACCTAACTCAATGAAGTATCTGAAAGGAGAAATAGGATCCTATTAGATATGGTTTGATCAATAATGAGTTTCACTGATTTATCTGTATTTTTTTGGAGACATGCCTTGCTTATCGTGATGCATATTTTAAATAGGATTCCTTCTAAATTCATTCCTATCACATCATATGAGATATGACATGGTAAAAAGTTGAGTCTGAATTACCTTAACATTTGAAGATGTCCAGCCTATGTTAAGAGACAGAAAGTTGATAATTTAAAGGATAGATCTAATATAGCTTGATTTATAAGGTATCTTAAGGAATCTATGAGGTACTATTTTTATTTTTTATATGACCACAATGTGATTGTGAGTCACAATACCACATTCTTAGAAAAATAATTTATCCAAGATGATAGTAGTGAGAGATTAGTTAAGCTCGATGAGAATATCTTTGAAAAGCAGCGAGCTATAGATCCTCAAAAATCTATCTATAATGATCCAATAGTTAATATTCCACCTCTACCTCGTAAATCAGGTAGAATCTCCCATCCTCCATCCTCCTGAAAGATACATGGGTATACTGAAAAAGAATGTAGAGAAAGCATTCTTTGTGGGAGATGGGGGTCATGGTGATAATCCTAATATTTTTGATGAGGTAATGTCTAACATCAATTTTAAGAAATGGTTAGAAATAATAAAGTCAGCAATTGACTCAATATACTCGAACCAGATATGGATCTTAGTGGATCCACCTGAGGGAATTATTCCCATTGGGTGTAAATGGACTATAAAAGCAAAATAGGTATCGATGGTAAGGTAGAGATCTATAAGATAAAGTTGGTAGTGAAGGATTATAGTCAGTACGAAGACATTGACTATTATGATATCTTTTCAACCTATAGCCATGCTGAAATCTATCCGCATATTACTTGCTGTTGCAGCTTACTATGATTATGAAATATGACCGATTGATGTGAAAACTACTTTTCTGAATGGATATCTTAAAGAAGATATCTATATAGAGTAGCCTCTGAGTTTTATATCTAGTGATAGTGATCACTGAGTCTGAAAGTTGCAAAGGTCTATTTATGGACTAAAATAAGCTTCTCGAAGTTGAAATCTTTATTTTGATGATGCAATCAAATCATTTAGTTTCATCAAAAATGAAGAGAAATCTTATATTTATAAAAGAGTCAGTGAGAGCATGCTTGTCTTCCTTATACTGTGTGTGGATGATATAGAAATCTCTCTCACAATGGTCAAAGCTTGGTTGTCTAAGAAATTCTCTATGAAAGATCTAGGAAAAGCATCCTTGGGATAAAGATCTATACGATGATCTAGAAGAATGCTTGGCCTGTCACAAAAGTTGTACATAGAGAAAGTGCTGAAGCGGTTCAGTATGAAAAACTTCAAAAAAGATTTCTACCCCTTAGGTATGGTATTCGACTCTCCAAGATGATGTATCCTACCACTTCTGAGGAGATCGAGTGCATGAGTAAGATCACTTATGCTTCAATGATAGGGAGCCTCATGTACGCTATGGTATATACTCAACCTGATATTATCTTTGCTATGAGTGTCACGAGCAGGTATCAGTCGAATCCAGATGAGGAACACTGGATAGCTGTAAAGAATATTCTTAAATACTTACGAAGGATTAAGGATTTATTTTTGGTCTTTGAAGGAGCACCTGAATTGGGGATTGAGGGTTATACAAATTTTGACTTCATATCGAATCTCGATGATAAAAAGTCTACATCGGGATATGTGTTCATTTGCAATGGTGGTGTAGTCAACTGGAAGAGAATCATCATGATTCAATCACAGAGGCTGAGTATATCGCCACTTCAGATGTTGCAAAAGAAAGTTTTTGGTTTAAAAAGTCTATCACAGAACTTGGTGCAATGATATCGGATAACATACCACTATACTATGACAACAATAAAGTTATAGCACTTGCTAAAGAGCTCCAATTTTATTAAAAATCAAAGCACATTAAATAGCTGTTCCATATCATATGCGACTATCTTGAGAAGCAATATGTCGAGGTGCGAAGAGTAGAATCCAGGGATAATATGGCAGACCCATTGACAAAGCAATTAAGCCAGCCCAAAATGAAAGCTCACCTTAAAAAGATGGGGCTTAGATTAATGACCAACTGACTTTAGTTCAAGAGAAGATTGTTAGATGTATGTCCTAGAATCCAATTGTTGGCTGATACATTGTTTATTCTATGACACAAATTTATATTTTAAACTATTGATTTAATCAATAAAGTATAATTTTTTTTTTCCATTCAAGTGTTATGTGTCTTTGAATTATTTTTAGAATTGATGTTATGATACATATTCTCAAGTATTGAGAATTAGAGGTATGTATAATCGATTTTTAAATTACTTTCGATCATATGATAGTCATGGAGATGGTGATCAATTCAGATAGACCGTCGTACGGTTCACTTTTTTTGGAATAGATGAGTCTCTATCTATGGTATAAAGACACTAAGCGGCAAGTATGGATAGTTATTAGAGAACAACTAGTATTGAGCGTGACCATACGAGAGATCACATAGATTTCTATCCAATCCTCAGTGATTATCTCGATGCTGTAGCTGTGTGACTAGTCTTTTGACCTATAGTGTCACAGTTGTTCATAATAAGACTGCTGTAGTTTGACTACACATAAGTATTAACTCAATTATAAGTTTTTATAGTAGATGTTGGCTTTAGTTGGTTGAGCTGTGGGAGCAACGTGTACATCTAGATAGAATCTATCGACTTGATAAAGAGGAGTAGTCCAATGAGATTTGAGAAGCTGAGCCTACAAGTCTATGGCCATAGCTGTGTGATTAATGAAAAAAAAAATTATTTGGAATCACTAGTAGACTTGAGCTAATTAGATCTATCATATGACTGATGATGAGATTTGATGATTTATCCATGATCTACCATCTAGTCGGGACTCATGATAGAGAGACTGTATCATAATTAACTATATCTAGAGGTTCTATTTTGATTTTGCTGGATTGTCACTTTATATTGCTAGATATCACTGATAGATTGTGAGAGCTCAATAGGATCGTTCTAGATCAATGATCCTTATCGAGTTAGAGTATAACTGTTCCGACCCATTGAAAGAAATTTCAGTGATATCTATGATAGAGATCATAGTATGTCTCACGATCAGACAAAATTGAACCTATGGGGTCAGACATAAAGGAAAAAGATCTGGATTGGTTTAAATTGGGCTTGTAAAGCATTAATTAGTATGGATTTAGAGAAATTCTATTGGATTCATGTTAACTTTGCTAGCATCTGGATGAACCCGATGAACTCAATTCCTCTTATAGTTGATTTGCTTATATAATAAGTATTAGCTCATTCTTACACTTGATTTGAACCTAATTTATGACTTGGATTAAATCAATGAAGAGTTTCTTGATTTTATTTATCTTGATTTGATCAAGAATCTCTGAAGTGAATTTATGAAATCATGTGGGCTAATTTGAGAGCTTTTAATTGGATCCCATATGATGGGACGTCAAGCATGGGGTGTGGGCATGGGTGAATTATGGGTGGCCCCTCATTTACTTGGTCCATATATATTATGGCTAGAATTTCTAATGAATCCTAATTTGATTAGGACACCCTTATGTTGTCTATTTAAAGGACCCTAGTCCTACCTCTTATTATATCACTCATCTCCTCATCCTTGCCGCCACCCTTATTATGCCCAACATCTCCCCTCGTCTTCCTCTCTCTAGCCCACATCTTCTCTCTTTAAGCATCCCTCTTAGACCTAGAAGAGAGGTGGACGGCATCCCTTCCTTGGTGTCAAAGGTTGATGCCAAGTTGTTGCTGATTTCATCTTCTTCTTCTCAAATTTGTTGGGAGTTAATTACAACCACTTCTTGTTTATTGTTCTTCTTGATTAGTTGATGGATCAAAAAATATTCTTAGCTTCTTCAAGAATCATAAAAAAAAGATCAAAAAGGATTCAAGGGTTGATTCCTATCCAGGCTTAGTTCAAGCTTATTCAGGTTTTCAATTCAAGCAAGCAGATTTCAAGAGAAAATAATTGAGGTCGGTCCTATGGATATCCGTAGAGACAAGATGCTTGTGCTGCTAATTCAGAATCTGATCAACCCTAGATCCAGAGATTGAGTTGGATTCAACCTCAGTTACAGGTTTGAGGCAAAAGAAAAAGCAATTCAGATATGTGAGTTGATCACAGATTTTTCTTTATTCATCCTAAAATTAGTTTATATTAATTTCAGCATATGAACTAGATTCATAGGTGCTTTCATATGATGAATACATATTTAGATTAAAATTATTTTAATCTAATTTTTTACTATATTTTATATTTAAAAAATTATTATAAAATTCACATGCATTAGCACCTATAGAAATTCCAACATTACCGACGCTCTGGTAGCGTCGTTAATAATATTTACTAATATAAAATTAGTGTCACAAAAAATTGACTTTTGGCAACACATAATAAGCGTAGGTAAACAAACTTTTTTTTGATATAATTTTTGCATCACTAAATATATATTTATCGATGATTTTTTGGAGTGTAGGTAAATAGAACCAATGACACTTTTTATAATCGTCGGCAAAATGTAATATTTATCGATGAAAAATTTTAAGCATCGATAAATGAAATCAATGACTCCCCTATTGCTGATGCTTATTTGCCAATATATATTATATCGGCAATCATTTTTTGTGACACTTTTTAATATTTAGCTATACTTTTTTTGCATAGCTAATTATCTTATTTCTTGTAGTGATCGTGATACTGAATATCTATTGTTTGAGGTAAAAATCTAACTCCTGTAGTCTTCACAAATTTCTAAAAGTTGAATTTGGTTTAAGATAGTCAAAAGATTATGGTATTTTGTGATGGCCGCTGAAATCATGATGCAGAAGTTACATGTTAAATCACCTAATTCTTTGCTGAAAGAGCATTACCTTCACCAAAACCAAGAATCTTAGAGAAAAAGTATAATATCTTTCTTTTTTCAAATTTAAACCTCTTTATCATAGACACCATCCTCAAAACAGCCATGCTAGCATAGAATTGCAATGTTGGCATTGTATTCATTTTAAGATAGATACAGGATGTTCTCCTACGTATGATGCACTGGTTTGAGCAATCTATGTCTTCTCAAATCAACCGATACTATTAAAAGAATTAATAGTTTATTTCTTTCTATTGAGGAAAAAAGTGATTCCTAGGGCTTCTTCTTCCTCTAATCCAAGGGAGAAAGGGATCGAGATGGAGCTGGATCGAGCTGAATCTTTGGGGGCATTTGTGTCACGTCACTTGGGGAACTTGAAGGACAAAGGAAAGCAACCTATTAGGGCATCTTCTACATCATTTGGTCATCCATCTACTACTCGAAGACCATAAGTTGAACGCTTATGGGCACAGGTGGTGCAAGGTTCACAGAAGTTTCGATGGGAGACATCGCGGGCTTCGAATACAGAGGTCACTACAAGAAATTAAGGTATTAGCAATGGCATTTTAGCCGTCGCTAATAAACTATAGTAGCAATGGTATTATTGATAATAATAATTCCATCGCTAATATCTTTTTAATCGATAGATATTAGCGATAAAATTTTTGTCATTTCTAATAAAAATTTTTATCGACAACAAATAGCGATAAAAAACAAGCCATCATAAAAAATATTATTTATTAAACTAATTAGCGACAGTGGAAAATATATTAGAAATGACAGTTATCATCGCTAGTAATTATTAGCAATAGCACTATTAACGATGGATTAGCCATCATAAAAAAAATTATTTATTAAATTTATTAGTGATGGCGAAAAGAGTATTAGCAACAAAATGAGGCATCGCTAATAATTATTAGCGACAGCACTATTAGAGATGAAAATTATCATTGTAAAAAATATATATTTATTAAACTTATTAGTGATAGTGAATAATTATCTTCATCATTTATTATCTAAATAATTATCATTAGAACATCATTACAAAAGATCGCCTCGATCTGGTAGCCCTAGGTATGTTGATCAAGAAATTCGATTTTGATAGCCACAAACGACTGTATAATGATCTAATAGATAGAAATCACCGATGGATTTGAAAACTTATAACAATGATTTTGATAATATTTATAGCACACTATCAAAATTTTACTTCAATCGGATATCATTATCATGGTCAATTTAGCATGAAATGATTTCGACCATTAAATGAAAAATGAATGATCAAAGGCCAAATGGTATCCTATTAAGATAATTTTTTAGAAATTAATTTTTATTACTATTTTAGATATTTGTACAGTGATGATCATAAAATTCAAATTGTATGTATATGAACTATCCATATTAAGCAGATCTTACAAAAGCACAAGTATAATTATTTAACGACTTTAAGAATGAGTATCAAGAGATATATAGTTTTGGATTGTTCATATACGTGTGATTTGAATTTTATGATCACCATTAAATATAAATCAAAGTAGTAGCAAAGATCATTTATCTACAAAATTACCTTATAATCGGATGTCGTTTAGCCTTTTAATCACTCATTTTTTATTTAATGATCCAAATCATCTTAAGCTAAATTGACCATGATAATAATATTCAATTGAAGTAAAATTTTGATAGTATGCTATAAATATTACTGAGATCATCGTTGTAAGTTTTTGAATACATCAATGATTTCTATCTATCAGATCATTATGCGGTCATTCGTGACCATCGAAATCAAATTTAATTGATCGACATACCTAGGGCTACTGGATTGAGATGATCTTTTGTGACGATACTCTAATAATAATTATTTAGATAATGAATGATGAATATAAATTTTAAATTTTAAAATTAATAGCTTTAAAATATTAATAGTTTTTTAAAATGTTAAAGTTATTAGTGACGACTTTTAGCAACAGTATTTCTACCATCTTTAATAATCATTATTAGCGACAGAAGATGACTATTAGTGATGGTTATAATTATAATTAAATTAATTAAAACTTAAATTTTTTAATAAATTTAAATTTTTTAAAAAATTTGATTATAATTATAATTAAATTAATTAATTATCGATGGTTATTAGTGACTGGTATATTTGCCGTCACTAATAATTTTGAAAAAAATTACTTAAAAAATTTTGAAAGAATATTTTTTTTTGATAAAAGTATTAGCGACAGCTCTCTATTTTTAGCAATAGAATATACCGTTGCTAATATTTTTACCGATGGTATTAACGATGGCACTCACCGTCACTAATATTTAAAAAAATATTTAAAATTTTTGAAAAAATATTTTTTCTTTGATAAAAGTATTAGCAATGGTTATCTATTTTTGATAATAAATTTTTACTACAATAAAAGAGAGTTTTTATGATGAATTTTTTTATGATAAAAAATTTTTTCATCACAAATAAATGTATTTATGATGTTACCATATTTTCATCGCTAATAAAAAATTATGTATGATGATACTTTATTTTCATCATAAATAAATAATATTCATGATGAAAAATAAAATTTCATCATAAAATAAAAATTATTTATGATGATTATTTTCATTATAAATAATAAAATATTATTTTAATTTTAAATTTTTAAATATTATCGATGAAAATATTTTCATCATAAATAAGTCAAGTGTTTGTGATGAAAATTTATTTTCCATCATAAATATTTATTATTTAAGACTAAAAATTTTCATCACTAATATTTGAAAAAAAATAAAAAAATTTTAAATTTTAAATATTACAGATTATTTATGACATAATTTTTCATCACAAATAATTATGTTATTTGTGATGAAACTCACATTTATGTCACAAATAAAAATTATTAATGATAAAAATTTCATCAGTAATATTTAAAAAAATCAAAAAAATTTAAAAATTTAAAAATTAAAGATTGTTTATGATGAAAATATTATGTCATAGATAACAAATTATTTTCAATGGAAAACATATTTTTCATCATAAAATACTCATCATTTACGATGAATATTTTTTATCGCTAATATGTAAAAAAATAAAAAAAATTTAAAAATTTAAAAACTCAACTATTAGCGATGAAATAATTTTCATTATAAATAATCACATATTTATGAAGAATAAAATTGTTGCATCACTAATACTAAAGTTTTTATGATGCAAATATTTCATCATAAATAATAAAAAAATAAAAATTTAAAAATTTAAAAAATATAGATTATTTGCCACGAAAAGATTACATCATAAATGAATAGATTATTTATGATGAAATTTTTATTTTTCATCATAAAATCTATAATGATTTACGATGAATATTTTTCATCACTAATATATGAAAAATAAAAAAATTTTAATTTTCAAAAATTTGACTATTAGCGATGAAAATGTATTCATCGTAAATAATTAGATTATTGATGACAAAAAGCAGGTTTTCCATCGATAATAATCATTTTTACAATGAAACTTTTGCATCACTAATATTTTAAAAGTTTTAAAAATTTAAAAATAAAAGATTAGTTACGACGAAAAGGTTACATCATAAATAATCCCATATTTATCATGAAAATTCAATTATCGATCGCAAAATCCTTGATGATTTATTATTAGTATTTTTCATCACTAATTATGAAAAATAAAAAATTTTAAAATTTCAAAAACTCAACTATTAGCGACGAAAAAAAATTTCATCACTAATATTTAAAAAATTTTAAAAATTTAAAAATAACAGATTAGTTATGATGAAAATATTACATCATAAATAATATGTATTTACGATAAAAATAATAGATTAGATAAGCAAATTGAAACAAAGTCACCTGATATGCGTTCTAGACAACGTGATCCAGTTTAAATAATTTTTTATTGGAAGATGGATCCCAATTTCAAATCCATTCTCATATAAATATCAAACAGTAATGTTCGTTCAATTCTAAACAAAACTAAACTTATATCTTTAAACCCTTTTTTTACATTTATATTGGTTGTCCATATGATATTATAACTTCACAATCATGGTCTAAAATATAAGTGGATTCTGATATGATAAAATGACATATGAATCGTTGAGATACCTATGGTGGGATCTTTAGAGGCAAGGATCATGCATAAATACTTGAGGTACCTATCATGAATCCTTTAGAGGCTAGTAAGGATTACAAAGTGTTTATCCTTTCAAAGCAATATATACATGTTTAGATCCGATTAAATCAAAACTAGACAACAGAAATCCTGTATCAATGATCCAAATCATTGGATGTAATCTATTATTTCAAAACTGCTTGTATACAAAAATATTATATGATTTGAAAATCCCTAACCTATGCATCAAATGATAAAAAAAATATATCTAATTTAATTTTATTTGGACTATTCAATTTTTGACTCATAGATACAAAAGTGAAGGATTAGAAATCATATGATTTTTTGTGTGCAAGCCGCTTTGAGATAATAAATTACATTCAACAGCTTGAATCATTGATTTAGAACTTCTATTACAAAATTTTGATATGATCATATCTGAGTCCAAATACTATCAATCTAATCCTAACTTGGCTATATATATATATACTTTCTAAGGAAGACCCACCAACCAAAGAGTTAAGTTGCATTACATGGCTCATGTTTATTTTCTGATCCTAACTTGGCTATATATATATATATATATATAAACTTTCTATGAAAAACCCACCAACCAAGGAGTTAAATTGCATCATATGGCTCATATTTATTTTCATCATAAATTTTTTAAAAAAATAGAGAATTTTTTAAAAAAATTATTAGCGATGAAAATATTTTTTCATCGCTAATAACATAATTAACGACGCAAAGCTTTTCGCCACAAATAAATTTTTTTGGGTGGGAAAACTTTTTTAGCCGAATTTTTTTTTTGGTGGGAACTATTAGCGACAAAAATATTTTCCATCATTAATAATGTTATTAACGATGAAATTTCTTCTTTCATCATAAATAATATTTTTAGTAAAATTATTAGTGATGAAAATAAATTATTAGCGAAGAAAATTTTTGTCGCTAATAGGTCGCGTCCTGTCAAGTCCCATCCTGAAACCCATTTTCTTCCCCTCCCCCCTCCCTCGGTTTCGCACAAAAGTGGTCCCACCCCTCCCCCTCTCTGCTCTCCCCCCACTCCCCACTACGTCCGCCATCCGACCGCCACCACGTCTGCCGCCATCACCGTCCGTCGTCGTCATGGCCATCCATCGCCGTCCGTCGGTAAGGTAAGTTTTTTTTTTTTTGGTATTTTTTCGGGCCACCGATGGGATGTCGGGGATGGGGGAGACACCAGCGGGGATAGGGCCGGGCCGGGCCAGTGGGGATGTGGCCGGGGCCTGTGGGGATGGGGTCGGATCGGGTCGAGACGGTGACGCCTGCATCCACTATCGGTAAATCTTTTTTTCTGGTGTTTTCTCGAGCCACTGGGGGGCCGCGGGGATGGGGCCAGGGCCGATGGGGATAGGGCTGGGTCAGCTCGGGCCTGCGGTGCCTTCGTCCGTCATCGATAAATTTTTTTTTTGGTATTTTCTCGGGCCACCGCGGGTCTAGTGGGGATGGGGCTGGACCGACGGGGACGAGGCCGGGCCGGGCCGATGGGGTTGGGGCCGAGGCTGGGCCGGGCCGACAGGGATGGGGCCGGGGCTGGGCCGGGCCAACGGCGCCTGCATTTGTCACTGGTAAATTTTTTTTTTTGGTGTTTTCTCGAGCCATCGGGGGGCCGGTGGGGATGGGGCCGGGTCGGGCTGATCGGGATGGGGCCGGGGCTGGTGAGGATGGGGTCTGGCCAGGCTGGCAGGGATGGAGCCTGGGCCGACGGGGATGGGGTCGGGTCGGGCCGGGCCGGCGGCGCCTGTGTCCGCCGTCGATAAATTTTTTTTTGGTGTTTTCTCGGGCCATCGAGGAGCCCGCGGGGATGGGGCCTGGCCGGGCCAACGAGGATGGGGTCGGGGCCGATGGGGATGGGGCCGGGTCGGGCCGAGCCGGCGGTGCCTACGTCCGCCATCATTAAGTTTTTTTTTCTTTTTTTTTGGTGTTTTTTTGAGCCATCGGGGGGCCGACGGGGATGGGGCCGGGGCCTGCCGACGGTGTGGGCCGGGGTCAGTGGGTATGGTGCCGGGCTGGGCCGATGGGGATGAGGTCGAGGCCGATGAGGATGGGGTAGGGTCGGGCCGGACCGATGGCGGCTGCGTCCGCCATTGTTAAGTTTTTTTTTTTTGTGTTTTCTCTAGGGCCGATGGGGATGGGGCCGGGCTAGGCCGACGAGGATGAGCTTCAGAGCTGATGGGGATGGGGCCAAGCCGGATCGATGGGGATGGGGCCAGGTCGGTAATTTTTTTTCGACCAATGAAGACAAGGCCGGGGAGGAGGCGATCGGGGGAGATGGGGTCGAAAAAATTATTTGATTAATTATTTGATTAATTATATTTATTATATATTATTTTTTAGTGTTACTACTTAAATTATTTAATTATTTGATTAATTATTTATTTTACTAACATAATGCACATTGTTATTACTTATTATAATTTAATTATTTTATATGTTATTTTGTATGCTACTAAAATTATAATTAAATATAAAAAATATTTTTATTTTAAAAAAAACTCTATTGAAATTTTTGATGAAAAAATTTCAATATTGAGTTATTTTTTTTAATAAATTAAAAATTCATCTTCGAATGCATGCTCAAAAATGGTAGTTAAATTGTATTGAGCCGTAGATTTTCATTCAAGAGTCGATCTTCATCAAGATTGACTCTTGAATGTCCCATATTCGAGCTTTTTAGAAAAGTAATAATATTATTATTTTTAATAATTGATATTTTATTTTATTATGTGGTATTCAGTTATTATTTATCCATTATTCTTCGGATATATGGTGGATAGGGTGCATAGGCACCATATTCACATCATATACTTGGAGAACCATGGAGAGATACTGTCGAAATTATCATAAAAATGAGATAAAAAATTTACTAATAACAATAATAAGATTATTACTTTTCTGAAAGGGATAGAGCTACACCTGTTAGTAATGATTTGATCTGGATAGGATCATGCATTTTTACTTCATTAAATTGATGGAAGGATATTTTTTGTGCTACTGTTCATTCTATATTTTTTAGATGGATATCAATAAAAATTAGATGAATGCTAAAGGTATTTTTTTATCTGAATGTCGAAAAGAAGTTCGAGATTTTATTGAGTTTGCATGGCATAAGGCTAACAGTGCTAGTCAGATAAAGTGTCCATGCAAGAGCTGTGTCAATTTGATATATCATCACATAACACTTGTTGAGGAGCATCTGCTACGTTATGGTATGGATAAGAAGTATACTTATTGGATATGGTATGGGGAGGGTGATCCGAATAAAGTGATGCACGATGATGACGATACTGAAGATGATAGTGATGTTGCTGGACCTATCGAAAATAATGGTATAGAAGAATTATTAGATGATTTACATCAAGATGCTTGTTCAAATATACGCATGAGTACTACTGCATCTGAAAGTAATTCTGATCATGAACATAATATCTGGTTTGAGGTAGAAGAGACTTCTGAATATTTTACAAAACTTGTAAGGGATGCACGAGAGCCACTCTATCTAAATTGTCCAAAGTTTTTAAATTAGAGTTTTTGATAAAATTGCTTCATATTAAAATTGTGAACCGATGGAGTCAGAAGTCACTTGATTAAACTTTGACATTGATTAAAGCAGCTCTTTCTGATGGAGATAAACTTCCAAAATAATATTCTAAAGCAAAAATATACATGCAAGAATTAGGACTTGGTTATATTCCTATACATGCATGCAAAAATGACTGTATATTATTTTATAAGGATAATGAACAAGCAACTAAATATCCAAAATATAGTGAGCCTAGATACAAAATCGATAATAGGAAAGCAAAGAAGATACCTCAAAAAATTTTGAGATATTTTTCATTGATTTCAAGATTTCAAAGATTGTATATGTCCACAAAGACAGCTGAAGAAATAAGATGACATTATGAGCAGCAAATTTTGGAGGAGAACATACTTAGCCACATAGCCGACTCTTTAGTGTGGAAAAACTTCGATGCAAATCATCTACACTTTGCGAGTGATCTGCGCAATATCTGACTTGGTCTAGCGACAGATGGATTTAATCTCTTTGACAATTTGAGTACCTCTTACAGCATATAGCCTATGATACTAGTTGTATATAATGTGTCACCTTGGAAGTGCATGAAAGAATCATTTATTTTTATGTCACTATTGATTTCGGATCTGAAAGCATCAGGTAATGAAATTGATGTATATCTACAATCTTTAATCGATGATCTGAAGGAGCTATGAGAAAATAGGATACAGATATATGATTCTATGAGTCGAAGTAATTTTAAGTTGCATGTTTTGATTCTATGGACCATAAATAATTTTTTTGCATATAAAAACTTATCTAGATAGAGCACCAAAGGATATCTTACATATCCAATATGCAATAGGGATGCATCCTCCTTACATTTAAAGCACGGATAGAAATTATGTTTCATGGGTCATCAGTGGTTTCTCCCTACTAATCATTCTTGGAGGATCCATTATAACCAATATTTTGATGGTAAGTTCGATCGACGTCCATCACCTAAGGAGTTAAGTGGAGAAAAAATTTTAGAACAACTTGAAGTCATTGAAAATATCTAATTTGAAAAAATATCAGATACTCGCAAGCGGAAGCATACTGAAGCTGAGCTGAATTGGATGAAATGAAGCATCTTTTTCGAACTATCATATTAAAAGCAGCTACTACTTCATCATAATCTGGATATAATACACATTGAAAAGAATATTTGGGATAATATCATTGGTACTATATTGAACATCTCAAAAAAATCAAAAGATGATACAAAAGCTTATCTTGATTTATAGAAAATGAGAATCTGATCAGAGTTGCATTTAGTTCATCAAGGTGAGAGATTTTTTATGTCACCTGCATGTTATTCACTGTTTGGTGAGGAAAAAAAAAATTTTTGTGGATGGTTCAAAATCGTAAAGCTTTCTGATACATATGCTTCAAACGTATCGTAGTGTGTTGGAAACAACGACGGTAATATCTCTAGCATGAAAAATCATGAGTCCCATGTGATGATGCAATGTTTGCTTCCTGTGGTCATGCATGGCTATTTGGATGGTGATGTTCAAACTACATTGATTGAGCTGAGAATGTTCTTCCGAGAACTGTGTTGCCAAAAATTGAAGATTAACTTATTTGAAAAATTAGAGAAGGATATCGTACTCATTCTTTATAAGTTAGAAAAAAAATTTTCACCATCATTTTTTAATGTTATGGTGCATCTGATTGTTCATCTTCCAAAGAAATCTCTTTTGACCAAATCGATACATTATCGATGGATGTATCCTATTGAAAGGTAAAGAAATTATATGCACTTTGTCATATCAATTATAAGATATAAATTTATTTTTATTTATAGATTTTTGTGTACCTTAAAAAGTATGTGCGTAATAAAATAAGACCTGAAAGGTCTATAGTGGAAGCATATGTAGCTACGGAGTATATCACATTCTGCTCGATGTATCTTGATGATATTGAAATAAGATTCAATCATATAGATCGTAATGTAGATCATGAATGGAGTGATAATGAACCGACATTGTCTATATTTAAACAAATGATTTGACCTATTGGTGCAAGGAGATATAAATTTATGGACGTAAATGAGCTATCCAAGGTACACTTTTACATTCTAAATAATTATGAAGAAATTAAAGATTTTATTGAATAAGTACTACTTAGCATACTGTTTAATATTTTAAGTAAATTTTATGATGATGTAAAATTAAAAATCATAACTTATTGCAGTGAGCACAAGAGTATATTATGTAGAGAGAATAATACGGATGTTGATGATTGACATAGGAGAGAATTTGTAAAATAGTTTGGTGATCTTATAAGTTGCATTAGTGATACATTATTTATTTAATTATAAATAATATTATTTGAACCAATATAATTTTTTATGTTATGGTGTAGATAAAATATAAGTATTTCAATAAAGAAGTGGGTGCGATCAATAAGTTATACTATTTAGTATGTGGTCTCGATTGAAAGGTTAATCACTATGCATCCTATATCATTGGAGGAATGAGATTTTACATAAAAAAATTTGAGATGCAACAACGGACCCAAAATAGTGAGATTGCTACAATAGGATATGAAGGAGAAGAAGAGATTGATTATTATGGTGTACTAGTAGATATCATAGAACTGAAGTATGGATCCAATAATTTTGTATTCTTATTTTAGTGTGAATGGTTGGATATTAGTAATAAAAAGATTGGTATTCATATTGATTCACACTTTATCAGTATAAATTTTGCACGAATATAGTACCAAAATGAGCCGTATATATTAGTAACTCAAGCAAAATAAGTAATATATTTGAAGGATCTAAAATATCGAGGTAATTGGTATGTTGTACAAAAAATAACACCTAGAGGCGTACATGACATACCAATCTGATTAGAGATGGATGAAAATTTAGATTTATATGAAGAGAAAGCTTACAGCAAGAAGAATAAACATTAGTCGAGCTTTTAGTTGATGAAGAACTGGTAACGGTACTTTTGAATAGGGCTGATCTACCGTCCAACGAAGTTGAAGCTGATTTTATATTTAATCTTGATGAGTCGGAGGATGATGATCAGTTCATAAATGACGATGAGATAGAAGACGATACATATATCGATTATTGTGATTTGATGGAGGATCTACACATCGAAGAAAATATGAATATTGATGAGTAGATCTATATTCTTCGTTCAATCTTCTCTTATAATAATGGTATGCGATATAATTGTATTCATTAGAATGTTATTTATTTATTATTATTATTATTTAATATTATATTTATTTATATATCAATTATTATAGATATGGCACCAGGAGACAGACGACAATGTTCGTATTCACAGTTTATGGGGGAGGTTGAGGCACCTTCACCGATCTCCGTTGTCGCACCGGCTCCATTGTCAGAGGGTCCTACACTGGCAGGTCTCAGTGAGGCAGGTCCCAGTGAGGCAGATCCGAGTGAGATGGATCCGAGTGGTATTATTATACTTTTTATATAATAAAATTTGATTCTTTTATTTGGATCATATTAATGATTTATTTATTGTTGTTTCAGGTCAGTCTTCATCGGTAGTGAGGCGAGGGTGAGGTCCATCGAAAAACCTTGCTCTAAAGCATTGGAGACGCACCGTTGGAGGGTTTCTATTTTAGAGTCTCATGGAGATCTCAAAATCATCAGTTTGTGATCTTCATGATGGTATATGACTTCTTGTTTTCTCCTCATATGCTTAATTTAGTGATTTGATTGAAATCGTCAAGGGGTTCCTAGGATTTTTGAGTTTTGATGGTTGTGTTTTAAATGTTAAACTTTATTTTTATTATTATATGCATGTTAAAAAAATTTTAAAATCTATATTTCGCTGCATCATCAAAATTCAACAGTGGTATCAGAGCCACCCTTGATAGGTTCAGTCAAATAGCATGTTATTCTTGTGATATGGATTAGATCAATTTTGAACTATGTCAAAATTAATTTTTCTGATTGATGTTTAGTTGATAATTTTGATGCATATTTTATTAATGATAAAGTGTTATCGATCCATGATTAAATCTTGGATATGAAATTCCATGGTTTATAGACATATGTGACAAGTTTAATTTAGATCCTTTGATCTATTTTTGATGGAATTGAAATCCAGTGCTTGTGATGTGCAGGGATCTTGGAATGTTACATATGGATGTACATTACCAAGACTTAAGATTTTTTGCATTTGGTGTATTTACATAAAATTCAAGGACCGACCACCATGTTATCGGGCACTCACTATAGTGGGTCAACCATCTTGATTGTTGCCTGAGGTATGCGTGGGGCTAAAAAATTTTGATCATGAAAAAGGATGCATCGACATCAATTAGGATTTTTGTCGATGGATTGATTTTACTATAATTCATTATTCTAATGTGATTAGAGTTTAATTATTATAGATTAAATCAAAATCTTTATTCTAATTTGATTAAAAGCCATGTTTAATTTTGGTTAATCAAATTTTATCATTTACCTAATTAGATTAGGGTTTGAGTTATGGGTGACTGAATCTGAGTTAACCTAATTGAATTAAGTTTAACTTAAGAATTGATCAATCTAACTCATATGGATGATAAATGATTGACCTAATATTGAACTTTGGGTCAAGTGTTGAATCTGAATTGAAAACCCTAGATGGGTCCAATACCCATGTATTTAAACATCTTTATTGATATATATTTGCATGATATCGCAATTAAAATAATATGGGTTATTTGTTATAATGTTTCATAATTGTTATGAAATATTATGTTGATTTGTTATGGACTATGGAACATCTATGTGATGGATATATGCATGAATGCTTACTTACTAGTTGATTATATAATACATTTGCAAGAGTTGCAATAGGGACTGGGTGTCCCTGATGTATTATATTATCAACTGTACCTCTCTTTTCTATAGTTTGATTCTTCCTTTCAGACATACAACCCATTATATCGTGGTATTTCAGGAGTGGTCTATTGTGAGAGAATTTCATTCTCTACTAAATATGTGAGAAACTTATTGAAAAAATATTCAACTCCTCGATCAGATCAAAAAATTTTAACATTCTTTCCAATTTGTTTCTCTACCTCATTATAGAATTGGTTTCAGACTTGTACTTCATAAGATAGATGTATCCATACCTCGATAGGTCATCAGTAAATGTAATGAAGTAGTACTACCCTCCTCTAACACCTATATTCATAGGTCCACATATATCACTATGTACTAGAGTTAGAACATCATTGGCTCGTTCATCTTTTCTAACAAAGGATGAGTTGGTCATTTTTTCAAGAAGATAGAACTCACAGATCGATAATGATTCACAATCATTAATGTCGAGAATTTCCTCTTTAGTTAACCTATTTATCCTATTCTTATTAACATGACTGAGTCTACAATGCCAAAGATAGAAATCCATGACATTATCTATTCTAGGATGTTTATTCGATATGTGTGTTACACTAACAGGCTATGATAAAATGAAGATGCCATGTTTCAATTATCCATGCATTACTGTGACACTATTCAAAATGATATCATAGAAATCTTTCTTTATTAAGAAGCTATAACCCTCTTTGGTCAAAAGACCTACAGAGATTACATTCATAAAAAAAAATAGACAATAACGATAATCATCTAAAATAATGACATTTGAGTTGAGAGCAAGCTGAACTTTTTCTATAGCTAGAATTGGAATAGTTTTTTCATCTCCAACATTCAGGAATCGTTCGCTCATCTCAAATTTTTTACTAATCTGAAGTTCCTACAATGAATTGCAGATATGAATCGAACTTTCGATATCCAATATCCAGGTAGTAGTATCACAGATAGAAAAATTATAAGGTGTTATCATATAAGTACTTTATCCAATAATCTCTTGCTGATTTTTCTTTCTTGGCCTGTTCGAATCAAGAAAAGCTAGATATAGAGGATAATTCCTCTTTCAGTGCCCTAGTTTCTTGTAAAAGAAGTATTCTATCTGACTCTGATTTGCTTTAGACTAGTTAGTTCGATTGGCCTTAGAAGCTCTAGCACGATACTTCTACACCATCCTTTTCTTTTTCTCTCTCAGAGGAGCGATGTCCTATTGAGAAAAAATTCTCAAGTGCGCCAAAAGACTTGTTCAATATTTGAAGCATCTCCTTCGACTAAGCATCATCAAATTTACAACTAAATACGTCACTCATAGTAGCTCTCATTATACAACATACTATCGTACAGTTATTGAGCCACTTCTGATAAGTATCTCTAACTATCGCATCTATATTGAGAGCTGGTACTTTAAATGCTAGATCTGTAATCACATATAAGATCTTCTTGTGCTCGAGAACTATTCTCAACTTTCGATATTAATTATCAAAATTGGATCTCATAAACTTGTCATTGTTCAACAGTGAGCAGAGCGATAAATGACTAGCCATAACAGAAAAAAAAAATATTAAGACCTTTTAGTATATGAATTAATTAAGCCTAAAGATTTGAACTTTAGTTTAAAGATTTTTTCACTATTTTATATGAATTGATAGCTTTTACCTCCAATTTGAGGAGTTACTTTAATTTCTTAGTGGGTACTAAAATCTACACAGACTATATATGGGTTCGAGTAAAGCTCTGGCTAACTCATGTGCATCCATAGATAGATTCTTAACCAATTATTTCTTCAAATAATTTTTACTAATGATTTTGCCTCAAGTTCCTTTTCAGTAGGCTATAGCCTCCACTAATAATTTCAGTTAGGTCCAACCATTAATATAAACATACTCAGTGAATCTAACTAATAAATAATCAGGCCCGAGTAGAGCTCTGGCTAATCCAACTATTCATCAGATAGTACAATAGAGTTAACATATAATGAATGATAATTTTCATATCCAAATGAACATCAGGCATAGAGTGCTGTAATGTTTATCTAGATTATTGGACCCATTACCATCCACCTTAATGGAAGGCTATGACTCTGTTATCTCCATAATATTATCATTTTAAGGATCTAATAATTTAGAGAATTTAATTTTAATGATTTGACAAGCAATTGATCGGTGAGTCTTAAATCCTCCCATTGACTTCATCAAGTCATGAAGAGGACTAGAAGATAGATGGTCAAACGGTACCTAACTCAGTCGAACTGATTTAATGATTTGAGAATAAGAGAAGAGGTCAACCGATAAGTCATAAATCCTCCCACTGACTTTACCAAGTCATGAAGAGGACTAAAGACAAACCGGATCACAGACACCTAAATCAGTCACACTGATTTATCTTAATGGTATGGGTCAACTTGAATCGATCAGTGACCTAATCAAAATAGAATCTACCAAATTGGCCAAATAAATAAGATCGATAGGAGGATCTGCCTTGACTTGCCTTAGATACCATCGAAATGGTCAGATAAGTGGACTGTCAATTAAAAACCACTAGTCATTTTGCCAAGCAATATTGCCAAACATACCTTATACACCAATTGATCGATTAGTTTCAGTTCGATCAACCAAAGAACTTGGGCTAAACTATTGAGCCACAATCAGTTCTATTTGAGATGGTCAAAAATATGGATTTGATCAAGCTATAACTAGTGAGGTTGATCTTAAAGAAATTCTGACCTAATCTAACTCAACTCTTGATTAGATTTAATTAATTTTTTTAATTGATCCATATTTATTTCTGATCCTAGGTCTAACCCAATTAGAAGATCTGATTTGTGCTAACCCATGGCCCATCGATTTATGTGGTATCTTAACATCTTTCAATTCTTAAATCTAGATCTTTTCAACTTAATTTCAAATTAAATGTGTGAAATATGTGTTTCAGTCTGTAAAACTATTTTACTAAGATTTTTAGTGAAGCATATATCATATGTCATGCAATTTTTTGATCCTAAAATCTAATTTTTAGATCTATGTTTCATAATTAAATATACATAAATCTAATCTAAATATCATATATACATCACATGTATCATAACTACTTTTAGATCACTACCGATTACATCATATGCAACCTATAATTTAGATCTTAAAATAATTTTTATATCTAAATTTATTTTATTAAAATTATAATTAATCATAAATTATTTTAGAATTAATCTAAATATATTTATGATTAAAATAATTTTAAAATTTTTTTTTGCTATTCTTCTTCATGAGATTTGATCATAGTGGCATCTCTACATATCATAGGAGAACCCATCGAATGGATAAGAGAGAGACTCAATCCCTACTTTTTCTTATGATCGGATAGCTTGATAATCATCTCAATTCGAGTACTAAGCTACTAAGATTAAAAATCTAATTTTTAAAACTTAATTGCATCTACTCATGCAATGAATAAAAATTTAGGTATGCACTTTTTGTGAATATGATCATATCATGCATATTAAGTATCTAATCTAATTAGATTATATCATCATATGATGTTTCAAATAAATTTTAAATCTGAACCTACTTTTATATGGCATATAAAATAATTAATTTTAGATTTAAATCATATAGAAAAATATTTAAATACACATATGAATGCATAGAAATATTTTTGGTTAGATCTGATTTGTAGTTGTGTAAAATTTTATTTACAATCAGATTTAAAAATCTATCAAAATAGATTCAATTTAGATCTAAATTAAGTCCAACTTTCAATCTTGAATAACACCACAAAATATTTGTTAATTTTGATTTAAAATAGATCATAAAATAGGTTATTATTCTGATAAAAATCTGCATCAAGAAAATTCTGTTATTACAGATTTATAATAAACATAACCAACCATTGATTAGATTCTTAAAATCTGATCAAAACCAGATCAAAAAATTTATTTAAACAGGTCTAAATCAAATTTAATGTCCTACATAAAAAAATCTAGTTACATACAATATTCAATCATATCAAAAAAATTATTTATGCATCCATGTACCAACCTTGCTCTGATATCAATTGAAAAAAAAATCTGTCTGATCTGATCGGATTATCAAGATGCATCTGAAAATTTTTTTATGATAAGCTAACATAAATTTAATGTTTACCTGATATGCAGTAGAATAGAAATCAAAATCTCTAGGAGATTCTCGAATTCAATGTTTCACAAGATTTGAATTCATAGACCCTCTACTTCGCTTGCATGCTAAGCCCCTTAGAAAAGCAGGATGAAGTTTTTATTGAAAATTATATCCCAAAGTCAATCATTGATCTATTGATGGTTGAGCTAATTATTATAATTATATATAAATTATTAAATTAATAAATATTATTTAATTTTCTTATCACTCTATGTACATCTTATTTGAACTCCTATGTTTTGTGATGAAGTCCTTAGAACTATTTGAATCGATATAGGAGAATACATCATTTAGTCTTTAAACTTTAGTTCACGATCAAATGATATGCTATTATTAGGATGATAGCTATATCAAATATAGGTTGTTGTATGCCATGTGAGTTGGTTATCCTCTTAACCAAGGAGTATGAAGACACTGACATTGCATGTAAGTGAGACATAGGGATCCATCTCACTGAACGTGACCAACTGTTAAGCACTCTACTATTAAGAGTAGCTCATGAAGGATATGGATATAAATATCCCTTCGACCTGAGATCATCATGGTGACTTGCAAGCAACTCATTGTGCTTTAGTGTCGGACTATCTGAATTTCTAATTCAGTGATAAAAGATTTTTGGACATAGTCAAGTACTTGCGAAGTCAGTGTATGAGTCAAGATAAAATTGATCTATTCGAATAAGTAAGAGTTAATGCATCAATTCAATTTAGTAAAATCTCAACCAGAGTAATCCATGTGATGGATTTAAAAAATTAAAATATAATGTGGATGACCTTTTCAGGGTTGACAGTTAAACCCTAGGTCATCTTGAGCATTTGGGTCAAAGAGATGAATTATACAGTAACCATATACCAATAAGTTCTTGAATGTTGCTTTGCAATCTTTCGACCTGATCAGACATCAGATACCATTGCTAGATAATCACTTTGATTGATATAAGAAGATTATTTTTATACTACCCACTTAGGTTCGAACTTATAGGGCCACAATCAAAAGAAGTTTCTGATTGATCATATGGCTGATCGATGATTGAAAATTATTCTAAGATATAATAGTCAATTCGATTGATGATTAATCTTGTGCAAGAGTTGTAATAAATTAATTCACTAATTATTGATAAATTATAGGAAGATTGATTAGTAATTAGATTACTGATTAATTCAATTTGATTGAGCATTAAGATTTGGATTAAATCTACTTGAATTAGATTTAATTTGGCTTAATTCGATTAGGTTATAAGATAATCTAATCGCTAAGGATGTTCGATTCCTGATTTGATCGAAACTTGAGCTTGATTAATTTTTAATTTGATTAAAATTTAATCAAAATTATTTATTATCTAATTAGATTAGATTTAGTGGTTTAATTAGATCTAACCTAATTTGGTTGAATTAAGAATCAAATTGAATAAGAACTTGAATTCGAATTCGAATTCATTATACCTTGCATCTCCTTTCTTTGCACCCACCTTTTCTTCATGCGAGAAAAGTTCTTACATAAATTTTTTCTCATGCCCAGATGGTTCTATCACCCCTTCTCTAATTTCTTGGATGAGGATAAGTTAGTTCATCATTTGAATTCAAAAAAGAATTGAATTTGACTTGAAACCACCTTGACCTTATCCTTATTTTTTCATTGGAGCCATCACCTTGGGAAGGCTGATTTTTGTGTGACAAATTGAGAAAGAAATGGTGTGAGAAATATCTCATATCTCATCCCTTCTGATGCCCCATTTGGATAAGAATGAAGTAGTTTTGGTTTGAATTCAAAATGGTTTGAATTCAAACTAATTCGAACCACTTCATCTTAATCTCTTTTCCTCTCCACGCCACCTTTTGAATCCAAACTAATTCGAACCACTTCATCCTAATCTCTTTTCCTCTCCACGCCACCTTAAAATCCTCTCAAATTTTGTGCAACAATTGGATTGGAATCACCATCAAAAATAGTTTCTCAGTGAGAGGGGGTGTGAAACTTAGAGGGGGTGGGCTTTTGTGGGTGAGAAACAGGGGAAGAGACCTTCCTCTTTGGGTGTGAGGTCTAGGGTGGGTTTTAAGGTTTCAGCTCTAGTTTTTGTGTGAGAAAAAATACAAGAGGATCTTGTTCCTATCTCCCACACCACCACCTTCTCGAGTAGCTCTATCTTTTGATTCAGAAGTATCTAGATGATCCGAAGGAAGGAGCCTAGTTAAGCCATCTAGTACCTTTTGCGTGAGCTGGCACTTCTAGGAAGGATGACCTGATCAAGGCTTCGAGTGGACTACCTGTAGAGGTCGGACGAGCTGTACGGCTACTCAATATTAGAAAAAATCTCATATCATATCTATCAATAGTGGTGATCATCGATCCATAATAATATAATGAGTTCTGAACTCATCTGATCAGATCTAACAGTTAGATCTGATCTAGGGCATCGATGTGATCGATATAGTTTTTTCTTTTACATCAGATTTTTGTATAAAAATTTTATATCATAGATTCTTCATAGATAGTTTAGATTTAATCTAAAGCATATGTAGGAGATTCAAATATTTAATCTACTATTTTTTGCTATAAATTTTTAAAAATACATGATTTGAACTCTCAGTTTTCTTCAAGTAGTATCCGAGCTTCATTGCTTATGACATAAATATTTTGCATATAATCTAATTTTAATTTTATTTTAATTATTTAAATTAGATCTAAATAATTAATCTTAAATTTGAGTAGTGTAGTAATCAAATTGGATAGATCTCCATAGCCATCTGGTAATAGGAAAAAGTAAGATTTTATAGCCCTCTCCTCCTATTCGATGGGGTTTTTTTATGACGTATATGGATGCTGCACGGTCTTTTCCATAAAGATCAACAATAAAAAATATTAAATTTTTTTATTTTAGATCTGATATATTGTATGTTAGATTTAAAATTAAAGTTTATTTGATTGTATAACAGTTTGTAAAAATATTTTAAAAAACTTGAAACTATTTTCAAATATCGAATCCCAACCCATGTCAGCCCAAAACTTAATTAAAAATTAAGTAATCTAGATTTGAGAATCAAAGATCTAAGGCATAAATTTTATAATTCATGATTTTATGGGTTAGCTCAAATCAAATTCATTTAACTAGGTTAGACCTAGGGTTAGAAATCATTGATAATGAACTATGTTAGTAATTGATCAAATCTAATTAATAGTTAGTTCTGATTGGATCAATTCTTCTCTTGATCAATTCTCAATAGTGGTAGTTGGTCAAAGTCCATGTCTTTGATTAGACTAAGATAGATCTTGATCGTAGCTCCGTGGTCAAACCCAAGTCTATAAGTTGATCCAATTGAAACTGACAACCAATTGATGTTTAAGCTAAGTATGGCAGTCTTAATTAATAGTCATTAATTAAGAGCTACTCGCATAGATTGTCTATGGTGAGTTAATGGTATATCCTTCCCACCGATCTCACTTATCTAGCCAACGTGGTGAATCATATTTTGATCAGATCACTTAATGATTGGGATTGACCCATGCTAACTAGAAAATTAATATGACTGATTTAGGTGCTTCTAGTTCAACTTATTTAAAGTCCTCTTCATGACTTGCTGAAGTTAGTGGAAGGATTTATGACTAGTTAGCTAGACTAGCTTATGCCAATCTCCTTTGATTTGACTTAGTAAAGTCAGTGGGAGGATTAAGATTAGTAGGTCGAGTCTTATTTCTTCTTTTATTTTATCTAATTAAATTCTCTAAAATTATTAGATCTTAAAAATAAAATAGTTATGATAATAGCTAGATCATAGCCTCCCATTAAGTTAGATGATAATGGGTTCAATAGTTTAGATGATCATTGGAGGTGCCACACGCCTGGTGCTTATCTGACTGTCAAAATTATCATTCATAATATGTTGATTTAGTTATGTCTTTCTAATGATGGTTAGATTGGCCGAGTCATACTCAGACCTGATCATTCATTTGTTAGATGTACTAAATTCTGACATGTTAATGGTAGGACCTAATCAGGACTTTCAATGGAGGTGCCACACGCCTGCTGAAGAAGAGTCTGGGGCAAAATTAAATATTAAAAATTATTTGGTGACACAATTGATTAAGAACCTACCCATGGGTGCATAGAGATTGGCCGAGCCACACTCGGATCCATGTGCAGCCTGTGAAGATTTTGGTACCTACTAAGAAAATAGTATAATTTCTTGAATTGAAGGTAGAGGCTACTAATTCGAATAAAATAGTGAGAGAATCTTTAGACTAAATTCTATATCTTTAGGCTTAATCAGTTCATATTCTAATTATACTTTGATTTTTTTTTACAGTTATGGCCACCATCTTGTCACTCCGATCACTATTAGATAGTGATAAATTGATGGGATCCAATTTTGATAGTTGGTACCAAAAGCTGAAAATAGTCCTGGAGTACGAATGGATCTTGTACGTGCTGATAGATTGGACATCCGAAGAGCCAGCTCTGAATGTCCACAGTATGGTTCGAGACATTTATTAGAAGTAGCTCAACGACAAAACTATGGTTCGTTGCATTATGCTGGCGACATTGAATGATGAGTTCAATCATAGTTTCGAGAATGCTCAGCCTTAGGATATGTTATAAATATTGAATGAGTCTTTTGGCACACCCGATGATATTGAGAGGCACAAGATAAGTTGTGCCATTTTCAATGCTCAAATAAGGAAAGGTGCGTCAGTCACTGATCATATACTGTATATGATCGAGATGATTGAGCGCTTGAGCAAGTTCGATTTTTTTTTGCATGAGTAGCTAGGGAAGGATGCCATTTTGAATTTTGCTTAAATCCTATCCCTCTTTTCTTACTCATTATCGAATGACGAAGCCTACAGTCAACTACCATAGATTATTGGGATTGCTACAGAACTTTGAGAAGGATCACCAGCTCCACAAGGAGTTGGTGAATGTGGTGGGAGGGTTTTCTTCTGGACATTGATCCTTTAAGAAAGAAAAAAAGAGCAAGAAGAACAAGAAAAAGGTGTAAAGTGCTTGGACACCCAAGCCCAATCAGACCAAGAAATCTAAGTCCAATCAGAGTCAGACAGAGTGCTTCTACTGTAAGAAGCAAGGGCACTAAAAGAGAAATTGTCCTCAGTACATTACCTCTCTAGATCTGAACAGATCGAGAAAGAAGCAAGTTATTGCTGGATAAGGTAATTATATGATAACATCTTGTAATTTCTCAATTTATGATTCTACTATCTGGGTATTAGATACCGAAAGTTTTTTTAATATTTGTAATTCATTACAGGGTCTACAGGTCAGTAGAAGATTTGAAGAAGATGAAAGATTTCTTAATGTTGGAGATGGAAGATCAGTTTTAGTTCTAACATTAGGGATTATTAAGCTTGTATTCAAGTCCAATATAATTGTTCTTAGTGAATGTCACTTTTGTCCTTCATTTTTATTGAATATTATTTCTGTAGGCCTTTTGATCATGTACGGTTATGAGATTTCAATAAAAATAAATATTTTTAATATCATTATGAATGGTGTTAATGTGATGAATGGACCGTTGAGCAATAAAATTTATATATTGTCACAACCTGTTAGTGTAATATACACGTCCGGCAAACGTCCTAAAATTGATGATGTCATCGATATCTATCTTTGGCACTGTAGGTTAGGTCATGTTAATAAGAATAAAATAAATATGTTGACTCAAGAGAAAATCTTCGAAGTCAGTGATTGTGAATCACTTCAATCTATGAGTCATGTTTACTTGAAAAAATGATCAAGTCATCTTTTACTGAAAAAGATGAGTGAGCTAGTGATGTTCTAGGTTTGATACATACTGATGTATGTGGACCTATGAACACTAGTGCTCGAGGTAGATATTATTATTTTATTATATTTATAGATGATCTATCGAGGTATGGACACATCTATTTAATGACACATAAGTCAGAATCGTTTGAAATGTTCAAACGATTCTATAATGAAGTAGAAAAATAAACTGAAGAGTATTAAAATTCTTCGATCTAATTAAGGAGGTGAATATCTCTCCAGTGAGTTTCTAATATACTTAGAAGAGAATGAGATTCTCTCACAGTGGATCCCTCCTAGAATACCAAAGCATAATTATGTTTTGAAAAGGAGAAATCAAACCTTGTTATATATGGTTTGGTCTATGATGGGCTTTGCAAGTCTGTCGATCTTCTTTTAGAGATATGCACTTGAGTCAGCTTGTTATATTCTAAATAAAATTTCGAGTAAGTCTATAAGTAAAACACCATATGAGATGTGGATAAGGCATAAGCCAGTACTCTCTCTCACCTTAGGGTTTGGGGGTGTCTGGCTTATGTCAAATGTTTGAAAACATATAAGCTTGGATCTAGGTCTGCTAAATATCTATTTATAGGATATCCAAAAGAGACTAAGGGGTATTACTTCTATCTTGCTGATGAACAAAAAATATTCATCAGCAATAGGACAGTCTTTTTAAAAAAGAAGTTCCTTGGGGAAGAAACTAATGCCTCTAAGATTGAACTTGATGAAGTTCGATCAGTAGAAGAACCGACATGATCTAGTAAACCCATAAAGTTGGATTTGATTAGATCAAATATGGAACCTGTTGTAGAGACATCTTTAAGGAGATTCGATAGAGTACTGCATCAACCGGACAGATACTATAGTTTCTTGATCCGGGATGGTGATCCAATTAAATTTGATGAGAATAATGAGGATCTGATCACCTATATAGATGCGTTGCAGATGTCTGACTCTGATAAGTGGCTAGAAGCTATAAAATTCAAAATAAAATCCATGAAGATCAACGATGTATGGACATTGGTTGATCCACCTGAAGGGATAAAACCCATAGGGTGTAAGTGGATCTTCAAAAGGAAGAGGGGCATAGATGGAAAGGTGCAGACCTATAAAGTTCGTATGGTTGTCAAAGGTTACCATCAGTATTATGATATTGACTATGAAGAGATATTTTCTCCTATAGCAATGCTCAAGTCCATTCGGATCATGCTTGCGATAGCAGCACATCTGAACTATGAAATCTGACAAATAGATATGAAAATAGTCTTCCTAAATAGAGAGTTGAAAGAAAAGGTATATATGATACAACCTGAAGGTTTCATATTCACAGATGAGTCGAAGGTGTGCAAGCTTCAGAGATCTATTTATGGACTTAAGCAGGCATCTCGGAGTTGGAACATGCATTTTGATAAAGTGATCAGAATGTATGGCTTCATTAAGAATGGAGAAAAACTATGCATATACAAGTGGGTTAATAAATCAAAGATAGTATTTCTTATTTTGTATGTGGATGATATTCTCTTAATCAGGAATGATACCTTATATTATAAGGAATAAAGGTTTGATTGTCATCACAGTTTTTCATGAAGGACTTGAGAGAAGCATCCTACATCCTTAGAATGAAGATCTATAGAGATAGATCTAAGAGATTACTTGAATTATCCTAGTCTACATATATTGATATTGTGCTGAAATGGTTTAACATAGAGAATTTCAAAAAAGGCTATCTTCCGATAGGCCAGAAAATTTTTCTCTCGAAGAGTGATTATCCGATAACTCCTCAAAAGAGAGAGCGTATGAATAAAATTTCATATGCTTTGGTAGTAGGATCTATTATATATGCCATGATATATATGAGATCGAACGTGGCATACTCACTAGGGGTAATGAGCAGATACCAGTCCGATCCAGATGAAAATCACTGAAAGGTCGTAAAGATCATTCTTAAGTATTTGAGAAATACTAAGGACCAGTGGCTTATCTATAAAGAATTTGACTTAAAATTTATGAGATTTACAGACACTAATTTTCAGTCAAATCATGACGACAGCAAGAGCTATCGGGATACATTTATATCCTGAACAGTAGAGCAGTTTGCTGGAAGAGTTTCAAGCAGCACACCATGGCTGACTCTACTTGCGAGACAAAATATATAGCAGCATCCGATGTGATGGATTTGAAAAATTGAAATATAATATGGATGATCTTTTTAGGATTGATAATTAAATCCTAGGTCACCTTGAGTATTTAGGTCAAAGAGATGAATTATACAGTAACCGTATGCCAATAGATTCTTGAATGTTGCTTTGTAATCTTTCAATCTGTCCGAACGTCGGGTACCATTACTAGATGATCATTTTGATTGGTATAAAAAGATTATTTCTATACTATTGTCTTTGATTCGAACCTATAGGGTCACACTCAAAAAAAATTTCTGACTGATCATGTAGTTGATCGATGATTGAGAATCATTCCAGGGTATAATAGTCAATTTGATTGATGATTAATCCTATACAAGAGTTGTAATAAATTAATTCATTAATTATTGATGAATTATAGGAGCATTGATTAGTAATTAGATTATTGATTAGCTTAATTTGATTGAGTATTGAGGTTTGGATCAAATCTAATTGAATTAGATTCAATTTGATTTGACCCATTAGGTTATAAGTTGGCCTAATCGCTAAGGATGTTCGATTCCTGATTTGATCAGAACTTGAGCTCGATTAATTTTTAATTTGATTAAAATTTAATCAAAACTATTTGTTATTTACTTAGATTAGGTTCGGTGATCTAATTAGGTCTAACCTAATTTGGTTGGATTAAGAACCAAATTGGATAAGAACTTGAATTTGAATTTGAATTCATTATACCCTACGCCTCCTTTCTCTGCACCCACCATTTCTTCACATGAGAAAAGTTCTTACATGAATTATCACCCCTTCTCTAATTCTTTTTGGATGAGGATAAGTTAGTTCATCATTCGAATTCAAAAAGGGTTTAAATTTGACTTGAAACCACCTTGGCCTTATCCTTATCTTTTCATTGGTGCCATCACCTTGGGAAGGCTGATTTTTGTGCAATAAATTGAGAAGAAAATGGCATGAGAAATGTCTCATGCCTCAGCCCTTCTGATGCCCCATTTGGAAAAGAATGAAGTGATTTTGGTTTGAATTCAAAATAGTTTGAATTCAAACTAATTCGAACCAGTTCATCCTTATCTCTTTTCCTCTCCATGCCACCTTAAAATCCTCTCAAATTTTGTGCGACAATTGGATTAGAATCACCATGAAAAATAGTTTTTCAGTGAGAGGGGGTGTGAAACAGAGAGGGGGTAGACTTCTGTGTATGAGAAACAGAGGAAGAGACCTTCCTCTTTGGGCGTGAGGTAGAAGGTAAGTTTTAGGGTTTCGGCTTTAGTTTTTGTGTGAGAAAAAATACAAGAGGATCTTGCTCCTATCTCCCACACCACCACCTCCTCAAGTAGCTCTATCTTCTAATCCAAAAGTGTTCGGATGATCCGAAGGAAGGAGCCTATTTCAGCCATCTAGTGCCTTCTGCGTGAGCTAGCACTCTCGGAAAGGACAATCCGATCAGAGCTTTTAGTGGACTACTGGTAGAGGTCGAACGAGCTATGTGGCTACTCAACATCAGAAAGAATCTCGTATCATACCTATTAATAGTGATGATTGTTAATCCACGATAAGGTAATGAGTTCTAAACTCATCTGATCAGATCTAATGGTTAGATCTGATCTAGGGATCAATGTGATCGATGTAGTTTTTTTTTTTACATCAAATTTTTGTATGAAAATTTTATATCATAGATCCTTAATAGGTAGTTTAGATCTAATCTAAAGCATGCATAGGAGATTAAAATATTTAATCTACTATCTTTCGCTAAAAATATTTAGAAATGTATGCTTTGAACTATCAATTTTTCTTCAGCCTTCGCATCAAACCTTCAAAAGGAAACAAAAGGAGAGACAAGATCTGATTTTCTTTCTTTGGGGATGCCTAAGAAGGAGGCCTTCACACCAAGAAATCAGTGCTTAGGTTGTCTCACAGCAAGAAAGAATACCTCCCTCCTTTTGTTGTTGCACAACATATTTCTATCGGTGTTTTCTCTCTTTGTTTTGTCGCACAAACCAAGACCAGACCAACTGGTAGTTAGGCCCCCTTCTTAAATAGGTGACGCCCCATCAAGACTCAAAGGAATTAGGTCTCTTAATTTGAATCAAATTGGATCTTATCCAATCACCTAAGAAACCCAAAGAGAAAGGATTAGCGCCAACAATTGTGCATGAACAAGAATATGGGGCAGAAAAACTAGCACCCCATCTACTCTTGGTCGGCCTACTATGAGAGAGAGTTTCAAGAATTTTGGACTCTAAGGATCTAATCTAAATTTGGGTCAAATCGAATCCAATTCGGATCTTATTCGAACCAAATTCAAATAGACTGTCAATCCCAATCTGATTAGGAGTCAGATCTAAGTCTAACTTGAATTTTTAAACCAATAAAGTCTTAATTAAATCAAATCAAATCTAAAATTAATTAGGATATAAATCTAATATCTCATAAATCTCTTAGATCATAGATTAGATCATTATCATCCTTAGAATTAAACCTGAACCTTATGTCCAGTGCTAGCTAGACATAGTCAACTATTTAATCCCATATGATCTCTAACTTAATTCTCAATTAAGCTAATCTATTTGTTCAATTAAGTCACATACTTTCAAATTGAACTCATAGACTTAGGTTAATTTTTTTTTACATTGCTTGACTTTGTGCGTGACTCCATAGATTCGAACACTAAATTAGTAGCACAGGAATAGTTTTCCATACCAATCAAAATTATCATCTAGCAATAGTTTTTGACATCCGGATAGGTCAAATATTTGCAAGGCAATATTCAAGAACCTATGCATATGGTTATCACATAATTCATTCCTTTGACCTCGAATGCTCAGGAATGACCTAGGATTTAACTATCAACCTTGGATAAGTCATCCATATTGTATTCTAACCTTTCAAATACATTACATGGATTATCCAAGTTCAAATTTTACTAAATTAAAATACAGTGATGCATCAACTTCTATAATCCAAAGGGGTCAATCCCATCTTGATCCATGCACAGACTTCGCAAGTACTTGACTGTACTCAGTAGTCTTCTGTCACTGTATTAGAAATATAGATAGTCCAGCACCAAAGCATAATGAGTTACTTACAAGTCAGTATGGTGATCTTAGGTCTGAGAGACACTATACCCATATGCTTCGCGAGCTGTTCTTGACAATAGAATGCTCCACAGGTGAGTCACTTGGTCAGTGATGATGTACTCCTACATCTCATCTATATGCTATACTAGTGTCTCCACACTCCTTGATTACGAGGACAATCAACCTATATGGCATACAACAATCTGTTGGATTTTCTATAAATGCTAGTATATGTAAATTTCAAAAAAAAATTTAAATCTAAAAATTAGTAAAAAATTATATTAAAATAATTTTAATCTAAGCATGCATTCATCATATAAAAGTACCTATGGATCTAGTTTATATGCTGAAATTAATATAAACTAATTTTAGGATGAATAAAAAAAAATCTGTGATCAATTCACATACCTGAATCGCTTTCTCTTTGCTTCAAACCTATAATAGGGACTGAATCCAATTCAATCCTAGATCTGGGATTGAGCAGGTTCTGAATCAGCAATATAATTATCCTACCTCTATGAGTATTCACAAGATCGATCTGGATAAGCTTCTCTTAATACAATTCACTCAAACTCAATGCCTGAATAGACTTGAACCAAGCCTGGATAGGGATCAACCCTTGAACCCTTTTTGATCTTTCTTTCTTGATTCTTGAAGAAACTAAGAACCTTTCTTGATCCCTCAACTAATCAAGAAGAACTACTAATAAGAAGTAGTTATAACTAACTCCCAACAAACTTCAGAGAAAGAAAAAGAAATCAAGATCTTTGGTGTCAAGAAGAAGAAATCAAGATCTTTGGTGCCAACACTTGACACCAAGGAATAGGATGCCGCCCACCTCTCTCCTAGATTCAAGGGAGGATGCCAAGAGAGAGAGGACATAGGCTAAAGAGAGGAAGAAGAGGGCAGGCATTGGGCACAATAAGGGTGGCGGCAAGGATGAGGGGATGTGTCATGTTAAGAGAGGTAGGACGAGGATCCTTTAAATTGACAACATAAAGGTGTCCTAATCAAATTAGGATCCCAATAGGATAAGGTTAAAATAAACTCAATAGGATTTCTCTAAATCTATATAAATTGATGCTTCATAAGTCTAATTTTAATCAATCCAGGTCTTCTCCCTTTATGTATGATCCCATAGGTTCAATTATTTCTGATAATGAGACATACCATGATTTCTATCATAGATATCACTGAAATCTCTTTCAGTGGGTCAGAACAGTTTCACTCTAACTCGACAAAGATCATTGATCCAGAATGATCCTATTGAACTCTTATAATCTACTAGTGATATTTAACAATATGTAGTGGCAACCCAGCAGAATCGAAATAGAACATCTAGGTGTAGTTAATGTGTAATACAGTCCCTCTATCGTGAGTCCTGACTAGATGGTAGGTCATGGATAAATTATCAAACCTCATTATCAGTCATATGATAGATCCGATCAGCTCAAGTTCAATAGTAATTTCAAATAAAAACTCTTTTTTATTTTCATTAATCACACTGCTATGGCCATAGACTTATGGACTCAGCTTTTCAAATCTCATAGGACGACTCCTCTCTATCAAGATCGATAGATCCCATCTAGATGCACACCTTACTCTCATAGCTCAACCAATTAAAGTCAACATCCACTACAAAAACTTATAATTGAGTGAATGCTTATATGTAGTCAAACTATAGCAACTTTACTGTGAGCAATTGTGACACTGCAGGTCAAAGGATCAGTCACACAACTATGACATTGAGATGATCACTGACGATTGGATAGAAATCTATGTGATCTCTCATGTGGTCACGCTCAGTACTAGTTATTCTCTAATAATTATACACATTTGTCACTCAGTGTCTCTACACTGTAGACTAAAGATTTATCTATTCTGAAGGAAGCAAACTGTGCATCGATCTATCCGGATTGATCACCATCTCCATGACTATCCTATGATCATGAGTAATTTAAGAAATGATCATAAATGACTCTAATTCTGAATAGTTCAGAATATATATCATAATATTAATTCCAAAGATAATTCAAAGACACATAATACTTGAATAGAAAAAAAAACTTATCCTTTATTGATTAAATCAATAGTTTAAGTATAAATTTGTATCATAAAATGAATAATGTATCAGTCAATAATTGACTTCTAGGACATACATCTAACAACAATGACCTACGCTCGATAAACGTCATCGTTCCTTAATGATGTATTATTTGGTCATGAATATGTTTAAGAACTATTCAATAAAATCTCCTTTATCGATTGTTATATAGTTCTAAAGACTTCATCACAACACAAGAGTTCTAATAAGGAAGATGTACATCTTGTGATGAAAAGGTCAAAATAAATTTTATTCATTCATAATTCATATATAAATGACAAAGAGCACAATCATCCAAACGATTGGCTTTAGGACATATTTCTTAACAATCTTCGATCTATCTCTTAATGGTATAGTATGATTGGAAGAGAGGAATCGAGGGTTGGACTTTGGTTAGAAGGCAGATGACAACAAAGTCAATGATAAAGTGGAAGGAGTTGGGAATGATGGAGCAAAGGGAGATGTTAAAAGAATGGAAAATTTCTGCAACAAAGGGGTGAACGAGCAACCTGAGACCGGCCTTAAATGATTCTTTGTATAGGCAATTCTACCCAATGGAGGATCACCAATCCTGCCGCTGGGCCCTAGGGACTCCAACTCATACAAAGCTAGAATCTCATACTGAGCCCATATTAGATCCAAATCTCCTGAATCCAACATGGACCCAAAGGTGTCAGGCACGAAAGGTGGTTCACTTGTGCGCTTGACACCAGGACTGATGGGATTTCTCTCCAAAGAAGGGGGGACTCGGAAGACCAACTCTTACTAAAGCCCCCAAAACCAGCCATTGAAGGGTAAAAGGAAGAAGAAGAGAGAGATGGATTAGGAAAACTAATACAACCAAAAGAAAGGGAAGAAACCAAAAATCAGTGGGGGAACGAAGAGACCCATCTACGACGATGCGGGAGACGAGGACAGTTAATTAGGGAAAGTCGCTAAAGGAAGTCATTGGCAACCCAAGGAGCCTAGGGGAGACAACCGAAAGGGGAACTTCTCTAAGAGCTTCGAGGAAGCCAGAAACTTGGTTAGGAGGAAAGAAAAAACTCTGGGAGCATAAGAGAAGCTAGAAAGGAGATGCAGCTGCTTTTTATAGGCACAAAAAGGCCAATACAGCCCAGATACCAAATCTTCTTGACCATCATATGGCTGACATCAGGCACACCCCTATTGGCTTGTAGAAATCGACAGATGTCTCATTTATGAAAAGCACCCAAAATGAAGTACACTATCCTTCGAATCTCGTAAAATTGTCCTACTTTTCTTGATCATGATTAATCCCTGCATGATCCTTCCATTTTTCAAAAAAGTGTGGACGTCACCTCAATCGTGATAGGAATGTATCTTTAGCGATCGCTGATCAGCATTCTCCCTTCATCCAAACACTATCCAATTCAAACTTGAGAGTATGAGGCATATGTTAGGGGAAGTAAGTTGCCCATACCGAAGACACATGATAGTGGAGATCTTACTTCGGACCACTCTGATCCCTTCTCTCCAAGGTTGTCACCATAGTATTGAGCGGAGGTAAATGAGTACAATTCTAATGATAGATATGTTATCCCAAAACTATGGAAAAAGCCACTTCAAAGAAAATCATTTAATACATAATGAAGCAGTGGACCTCACTTCAGGTCCCATCGATCCTCACTCTCTTACTAACCCTTTGGATGAAGCTCTCGCAATAGCTGGTGGAAGATCCAGACGATCCTGACTTCGGCCCCCAGCCCTAGCATCGATCGCTAAACTTGGCCTTGGCTGCCTCTTATAGCATCACCTGTAGGGCCTTAGCCACTAGCACTAGGGTGACACCCGAACATCGCATATCGATCCAAAAAAGAATCTAAGCCCGATCTCATCTCTGACCGAAGGATCCTATGTCGATGCCTGCTTCTAGCCATAGGCTATTCTTCCTTCAATACTTGCTAGCTATTGTATTTGAAAGAGTCAACCTCGATGCCATTACATCAAGTCACATCACCCCACATGGGGCCATACCACTCCAACGGTTGGCTGCGCACCAAGTGAGGCTACATCAAATCAAGCCATCTCTATGAGTGACTGACTGTGCATTGGATAAGGTGATGTCTGCCACCAAAGTCCAAAGCAGGAGGGATGATTACCTAGACCATGCCCAGGCAAACTACTCAAGTCCCACGATTGATAACACGCCACTATAACCCTTGTATTTCATAAATCTGGATGTTCTAGGTAGTATGGATGAAGAGGCCAGAATGGTCTCCCATCATTTTTCCTCTTATGGCTCTCCCCTCCTTATAAATAGAGGTAAAAAGAAATTCTTCAAGTATGCACATACGCACGCCCTCTACCCCTCTCGCTCTCCTTCTCTCTATTGCATTTTCCTGACTTGACTATCGAAGGGTTTCCACTGGAGCCAACATCGGAGGGTTCTCACCACACTAATCATCTTTGACCGCCTCCAACCACTTCGATTAGAGTCAGGAATCTCCTGCAACACTAACCATGACTTTTTTCCATTTTGGGGCTTATGGCTCAACCTAAGTGTGAGAGGCCGAACTGGAAGGCCACCAACATAGCTATGAAATGAAGGGAAAAAGGTCAAGTTAGTGAAGAAATGATATGGAGCAAATCATTAGGAATTCACCCTTATAGCTAAAAGCTATGGGAGGCTGTCTTCTCGAAAGCCAGCTAATATCAATCTGGATATTAATACCAAGTTAGGGTGATCGAGTCATTCATCATGGACTCAATAGGAGCTACTTAATTGGCAATCTTGAATCTAGCTATCAACCTTTCGAGCTAAAGTTTAGCTAGCCGTAGTTTAGCTAGCCATGAGTAAAACCATTTGTAATAGACAGACCAATCTATATGTTGCCTTAACCACTTCTTCCTAGCCCCATATTTTGCCTTAAATTATGTTCTCAAATTAAGTTCAACCTTTCTTCTTTGCTCCTTATTAACCTACCCCTGAGACCCAACAACTCTACTATTACATGCGCACACGCACACATACACACATACATGTATATGTGTGTGTGTCTATATATATATATATATATATAGGTAAACTAGGCTCTACTCGACCAGATCCCAGCTCTCATCCGATTGGATACCCTTCCATTGGATCGGTGCGCATCTCAGAGCTTTTTTTATAAGCTAATGGAGGAGTTCGGAGGGTGTTAGCTGAGCTGGCATGTTAAAAAAAAAAAAAGCATTCAATAGGGTGTGATGTGATATAAGGTCAGCACATGCGACCATCATCGTCTCCTCTGCTGCTGTCTTTCGGTAACCCCCCCCCCACCCACCTCCTCTCTTCTTCTCTTCCTCCCCCCACCCACAACCATTGTCTTTTGATAACCCCCCCATGCCTCCTCTCTTCTTCTCTCTCTCCCCCCACCCATGGTCGTCATCTTTCGATAACCCCCCCACCAGTGCCTCCTCTCTTCTTCTCTCTCCCAAAGTCGTTGTCTCATTTCCTCCCGAGCTGAGTTCCCCACCCCTCGGCCACTATCTCCTCTCCTCCCAAACCCTCCACCGATCATTAATAAATATTTTGTATGAATTACATTCAAAAATTTGTATTCTTATTATTTCTCATTATTGTTTCTTATTATTTGTATTTATATTAATAGGATAAATATAAACTGCAAATAACCCTGGGTAGGATAAACACAACCATGTGTAGGATAAACATCAAGTACTCCAGAATAATAAACAGAAATTTTGAATAACAAACATAAACTTTGAATAATAAACACAAACTCTACTGGAATAAACACAAACTCTGCAAAATAAACATACTCTGGGGCGATAAACATAAATTGCCCAGAATAAACACAAACTCGGGATTAAAAAGTTGAGTGATCCAAAGATCTACCGAGGATAAATAACCAAAAAAGGGATAGGATAAATACTAAGTCTATGCAAACCATTTCAGAATAAATATAAACTCTAAATAATATAACACAAACAGGCCCAGAATAAACATAAATTTCTCTATAATAAACATAAACTCCGAATAATAAACACAAACTGTGTATAATAAACAGAAACTTTTTGAACCATGAGTTTATATATATCTTAAGAAGTTTCTATTTATCGATACAGAGTTTGCATTTTTTAATGTCTGTACTTCTGATCCCATGAATTCACTGCATGTCGGATGTCTTCGAAAAGAAAAGCACATGTGACTTAATAGGAGCGATTAAGGAAAGCATTTGTGACTTAATAGGGGTGGGACGCTGCTCTCTTTATGGGCTCCTTCGACTCTCTCCATCATGTGATGATGGGGTGGAGCAATATCTTCGCGGGTGGTGGTACTCAGCTTCTCGATGGAGGTCACAGCTTGTCATTTGAGAGGTGGAGCCATCTTGCAAGCTCCATATTGGCTTGGAAGGTCTATGAAAATATGTTCTAGTACTGGAGAATCTGAATTTTTTTCAAAGCACATCAGACTCATGTAGTTAGATCGTGGCATTGATGGTACATAATATTACATGAATTATAAAAAAAATTTTAGGTGTCCCCACATTCTGCTTCTTCTGATACATTATGATTGAGCTTTTATTTTTTCCTATCTTCTTTTCGTTGGGTTTTCAGTAGGATTCTATGATTTGTTTTTCTTACATTTTCATCAGAACATATGGGACTTGACATCAAACACAGACCTTCTGATAGAACATTTAGTAGAGATTTGAAGCTGTCCTTGCCGACTTGATCGTGAGTCACTTGTGCTTGAAAATTTTCTGATCATCAGATTTTGAAGACTGCAATATCAGCATATCAGTGTGGGATAAGGTGAACGTTAGAAGGAGCTTTCTACTCTCATCTATCTTATTTGTTGTTTTTATTCTGTGTGATGCTTGGTGCGCCATCGTTGTAATGCTTTACTTATCCAGAAACTTTAAATTATTTTTAATTTGATGATATATACATTCAAACTATATAATATTTCATTCTTTTTAATTCATTTATTTGTTGATGATATTTGTGTTTTAAAATGAAATGAAATGGAATACTGACGAATCATTCAAGCATTATTTAAAAAAAATAAACTGAAAGAATTGAATGAGACAGAGGAATCTGGAAGGAAGAAGCATGAAGGCATCTACATGGAGCATGTACGCTCCTACATGCTCCATGCAGGCACCTTCATTTTAGGTTCCTTCGACAATCTCTTCAATTTTAGGTTTAAATTTTATTGATTTATTAATCCTTGTTCCGTGAATGAAGGAGGAAGAAAAGGATACGAGTTCTCTGTTCCGTGAAGAAAAAAAATCTTTCAAGAAGGCACCTTCATGCATGATTGTAGGTGCCCACATCTTGATTGTTGATGCCTACATCATGCATGAAGGTGCCTACAATCAAGATGTAGGCACTTACAATCATGCATGAAGGCACCTACATGCTTGCATGAAGACACCTTCCAAAGGTTTTTTTTCTTCGACCCGCATCCTCTTCTTCTTCCTTCTTTATTCACGGAATAATAAATTAACAAAATTTAAATCTAAAATTGGAGAGATTGTCGAAGAAATCTGAAACAAAGGTGCCTACATGGAATATGTAGGTGCCTACATGCTCCATGTAGGTGCTTGGAGCATGTCGGCGTCTACATGCTCCATGTAGGCACCTTAATTTCAGCTTCTTTCGACAATCTCTCCAATTTTAGATTTAAATTTTGTTGATTTATTAACCTCCATTCCATAAATGAAGGAAGAAGAAGAAGATGCGGGTCCCTTATTTCGATTCCCATGCACAGCTCTGAGAATCCACTATTAGGTCGCCCATGCATAGCTCATGCATAGTTCTGAAACTATTAGGTCGCCTATGCACAACTCTGAAAGCTCTCCGAAATCCCACCCAACCCATTGTCCTCTTGCGCTTTCATTTGCAATGGGTTGGGTGGGATTTCGGTGAGCTTTTAAAGTTGTGCGTGGGCGACCTAACAGTTTTAGAGCTGTGTATGGGTGACCTAACAATGGATTCTCATAGTTGCACCTTCAACTTTATGAAAGTGCCTTCATTTGAAGGCGCCTTCAACTAAAGGTTCCTTCATGTAGTATGAAAGCGGGCAAGAGAGAAGTATAAACACCAAATCCTACGAAAATAAATACAAACTACGGAGGATAAATACAAACTCCAAATAATAAATAAAAATTATGAATAATAAATATAAATTCTGTACAGATAAACAGAAACTGTGAATAATAAACACAAACTCTATGCTGATAAACAAAAATTTTTTAGGATAAACACAAATTCTATTCAAAAATTGAGTAATCCTAGGATCCATCACGATAAACAATAAGAATCCTACGAAAATAAATACAAACTATCAAAGGATAAACACAGACTCCAAATAATAAACAGAAATAATGAATAATAAATACAAACTCTATGTAAATAAACATAAACTACGAATAATAAACATAAATTTTGTGTTGATAAATAGAAACTTTTCAAAATAAATACAAACTCAGAGGTTCAAAAATTGAGTGATCTAATAGTCCACTCAGGATAAAACATAAGAGATGATGATAAACACTAAGTCCTCTTTTGTTGTTTATTATGGGTGGATCTAGGATCACTCAACTTTTGAGTCTAGAGTTTGTATTTATCTTAAAAAAATTTTATTTATCGACATATAGTTTATGTTTATTATTCGCAGTTTCTATTTATCTGCATAGAATTTATATTTATTATTCATAATTTTTATTTATTATTTGAAGTTTATATTTATCCTCCAATAGTTTGTATTTATTTTCACAGGACTTAATGTTTATCTTTTTGTTCATCATGGGTAGATCTAGGAGTTTGTGTTTATCCTAAGAGTTTCTGTTTATTAGCTCAGAGTTTATATTTATTATTCATAATTTTTATTTATTATTCAGAGTTTATATTTATTATTTGCATATTCTGTTTATTATTTAGAGTTTTGTATTTATCTTCCGATAGTTTATATTTATTTTTGCAAGACTTAGTGTTTATCCTCCTTTTGTTGTTATTTATCATAGGTAGACTCTAGGATCATTCAACTTTTAAATCTAAATTTATGTTTGGAAAGTTTCTATTTATCGATATAGAGTTTGTATTTATTATTCGTAGTTTCTGTTTATCTGTACAGAATTTGTGTTTATTATTTTCAGTTTTTGTTTATTATTTGAAGTTTATATTTATCCTGTATTTATCCTTTGATAGTTTATGTTTATTTCTGCAGGACTTAATGTTTATCCTTCTTTCTTGTTGTTTATTGTGAGTAGATCTTAGGATCACTCAACTTTTGAACCTCAAGTTTATGCTTATCCTGAAAATTTTTTGTTATCGGCACATAGTTTGTATTTATTATTCTTCGTAGTTTCTGTTTATCTACACAGAGTTTGTATTTGTTATTCACAGTTTTTATTTATTATTTAAAATTTATATTTATCATCTGATAGTTTATATTTATTTCTATAGGACTTAATATTTATCATTATTGTTTATCATGGGTGGACCTAGGATCACTCAACTTTTGAATCGCGAGTTTGTATTTATCTTAGGAAGTTTTTATTTATCTCGAAAAATTTCTATTTATCTCAATGAGTTTTTGTTTATTGATATTTTTTCGATAAATATGCTTCATGTAGGTGCCTACATGAAATAAAAAAAAAAATTAGGTGACTAAAATAAAATATAAAATAAAAATTTTAGATGCCTATGCTGATTATGGTTGATGAAGAGGCCTTCTTTATTTTATATTTCTTTTAGTCACCTAAATTTCTTTTTATTTCATGTAGGCACCTATAGGCACCTTCACAAAGCATGTAGGCGACTACATGCTTTATGCAGGCACCTACATGAAATAAAAAAGTTTTAGATGACTAAAAAAAATATAAATAAAAATTTTAGGCACCTACGCTGATCATGTGCATCTAGAAGGTGCCTTCCTTATTTTATATTTTTTTTAGTCACCTATTTTTTTTTTTAATTTCATGTAGGCACCTATATGAAGCATATAGATGCCTTTACGAAGCATGTAGGCGTCTGGATGCTTCATGTAGGCGCCTACATGAAATAAAAAAAAATTTAGGCAACTAAAAAAATATAAAATAAAAATTTTAGGTGCTTATGCTGATCATGCGCATCTGACCGTTCGATCAATTCCACAATGCCCGTCGGATCGCACAATAGGCCACCCGATCCACGAAGAAATCTATAAACTGTGAGAAACCCCTCGGGAAATGACTCCGGTCCACCATGGACTGCAAGAAACCCAGAGAAAATGCTCCCTTGGTCCACACACCCATCTATGAACCATTGGTCCACCATGGATCGGGGTGCATCTCAGGGGTTGTCGCACACTGCAGGCTGCATACTGAGCCACGCTCTCCTGCATGTGCTCGCGCATCCGCCAGGCCTGGCTGTGTCACCATCGATCTTCGCTGCTCCGTGAGCCATGTTTGGGATATTTTTAAGCTGGTTGGATCTCATTCATCATCCTGGACCTCGTTCTAGGCTTATTGTGGACCAAATCTCTAGGGTGAGGGAAGCGCGGGGCTAGGGCGAGGCATGGAGGAGCGGTGAAACCATGGGTGGCGCCAGATGGGGTGGGTGTGGGGCATCCACATCTCTCTGTCGCTTTTTTTTTTTTATGATGAATGAAGATGCCTTCATGAATGTGAGGGAAGGATGGCATCACATCACAATCAATGTGCGCTTTCTCTCCATCGCATGTTTCTTTTATTTTTTTTAAACAATGCCAAATCAGCTAACGGGCGAAGAAAATCCTCCGTTTACTTTTTAGAGTCGTCTTGAAATCGCGTTGATCCAACGATCGGATATAGACTGAGATCCGATCGATTGGAGCTTAATCTACCTATATATATATATATATATATATATATATTGGGTCAACACAATTTATGTACATAGTAGATAAAACTATGAAATCCCCTATGTATCTACAAAATGTTGACTGTTTTTATGTTTTAAAACTAAGGCTCATCCAACATGACTGGTTTATCAGAATGCCCCTTAAGGTGGATGAAGTGCCGCATAAAGTCAAAGGACTTGCTTAAACACATGAATATTTTTAGAGAAAGTAGCATCCGAAAAGAAAAAAAAATACCCAAGGATGTCAAAGTGGGGAAAATAAGCAAGAAAATTTGAATGAAAAGTCAAAATTTAAGGAATCCCTTGGATTTTTTAAGATTCTATTATTGCTGATGGAATAAATTTATTGGATTTTGTCAAAATATTAATTCATATTTTTAATTTAAAAGAAGCATTCAAATTCACCATTATTCAGATTCCAATCATTCATAAAAATCTTTATCTTTGATCCATCATAATCATTACACATGCCAAATAATAGTTAGTAATGATATATTTTACTCACAAATTTATGCACTTCTTATGCCCTTACAATTCAAATACTCTGGCCAAATAACCAAGGCAAGTAAAGCAAGTGCCTTGCAGCGTACCAACAAAGTAAGGAATGCAATAAATCTTTCATTTCATTGTCTGAGACTCGCTCATGATATCATCCACTCGTACTTTTATTCTGTTAAAACCACCCATGCAAGAGCCCATTGTAAAATCACTCTCATTAAATATTGAGATGAAAATTCCACAATAATGACTGCAAAAAATCACCCTCAGGGTTCAAAAACCATGCTCTCAGCTTCCTTCTTTATTGATTGGAAGAGGGGTGTTGAAAGATAACGCTCACCAAAGCTTGGGAAAACAACCTGCACTCATAAAGGGAATATTGATCGGTAGCTGGTTTGCTTTGTATTTTTTCTTGAAAAAAAAGACATTATAGCTGGCTATAACATGATTCATACACTGAGCAACAGAACTACAATCTTATGTTCTACAATTACTTGTGACCGGGACATTGCATTTACAAGCCTAGCTATTGGTTGATCCAACAGTTGCAGAACAACTGCTGGTAAATATTTTATAAATCTTAATGATAAAGACTTTCTAGATAATGCCCAAGGTAACAATTATAAACTATGAAAGCAATCCCAAGCTCTACAGATCCATACATTCATGCCTGTGATGAATCATGGACATCATCAACAAGTTGATGGATGATTAAATCTGAGGAATATAAAACTATAATAGTAGACACGAAGGAATGGTGTTGCTACCGGAAACAATAATAGAAATAATATATGTAACGAATGAACAGATTACATGACACCAACTATCCAATCACTGCAACATCCGCAAGATTCAAACAAAATTTGATCTAAATAAATGGAGGGGATGGAAATATTACATAATATATGGCTACATTTGAATGATTTGGGTGTTGTATACTGATCACCCGAGCATCACTGGAATCCAAAGTTTTCAAGCGTTTCAGGTACCCAAACTTCTAAAATTTTATTTATATTTTTTAAGAAAGACAAAATTGTGATGCTGGCTCTTAAATATATTTTGCTTAATTGTCAGTGAGAACAGAATTAATATTCCATGCTATAATGACAAATTTATTTGCTTAACTATTAGGTTCTGACATGAAATTCTCAAGGAATACTGATATGATAGGAAAAGATAATAGAAGAATCAGAAAGATTAAGAGCTTACAACTATGAGTTTCCCCTCATTTTCTGGTCTCTGTGCAATCCTAATAGCAGCAGCTGCAGCAGCTCCAGATGATATTCCAACCTGCAATGAGTATACCCATTACTGTAAGCAGCAGAAGACTCAACAGCAGGTTAACTAGGTGAAAAGCATAGACTGCAGAACTCTTGTGGCTAAATAAAAGGACTGAAAAGAGAATCCAGGATAATATGAACTATACTAGAAACATTAAACTATAACAGTATTGACAAACTTACCAACAACCCTTCTTTCAAGGCTAGAAGCTTTGCTGTTTCAATAGCTTCATCACTTGAGACCTGGACAATCACACCATCACACAAAAATTAAGGTGATTCACACTAAAAATTTGAGAATAACGGGAAACAGTTGATAGACTGCCATTTATTGCTTCACAAAGAAAATGACAAGCAGAAACAAAACTTATAACTAGTTGCCGACATGCTGACCAGGCAATCAAGTATCAAAGAATACAACCATTTAACTGAAAACTAGGTGGTCTTTAAGGCTTACTTGGATAACTTCATCAATGAGATTGACATCCAAAACACCAGGAATAAAGCCAGCTCCTATGCCCTGGATTTTATGTGGACCTTGTCATTTAAAAAGAGAGTAGCAATTTTGTCAGATTCATGTTATAGCCGTCAAAAGAAGAAATACTTAAAATGACTCTAAAATTTATGAGAATCATGCTTTCTAAATGCCAGAGCAATATGTTCTATTTATTTATAAATCTTGAAACAGAAGATAATGGATGTGCATTTGTCATGATAGAGGAACCGAATGAGTATGGAAGCATCAGAAACATAACAATAGCAAGAGAAGCAAATTCACCAACAAATTGTCTGTTGTGTTAATATTCCAGCCACAACAATTCAGGCCTCCTAATCATGCCAACAACTGTGAAGCATAACAGTGCTAAAGCAAATAATCAGAAACATCTTTATCCTACAACAACTTTCATCTTACTCACACTTACATTGTAGGTTGGAAAGAAGAAACATGTCAGCAGAGAGAGAAGATGAAGAAGGGGAAGGGGAAGTGGTATTTGGGCAGCCATGCTGGCCTACTTGTTGCTGAGTTATCTGAGCATGGAAATGGAGGATAAGGAGCTCCTCCTTGGAGGTGAAGGTGCCCTTTAGGTTGGGATGGAGGTAGTTAGCCTAGTGAAGGTGGCAACTCTTGATGCAGTGGTTGAGGCTGCTGTTCTTTTGGATTACATTTCAATCCATGCTTCTTTGCATACTCCATGCATCCTCCCTTGCCATCCACAACACTTTCACAGCATTGCCATTGTCACCGATGCAAGTTTCTGCAATGGCCCCAATCCCTTGGCCGTCGTCGCTAATGACTCCGTAGCTGTAGCTACCAGTCTCCGAGCTCCTCCACCTGATGATCTACATACACACATATTCACCTGTCCTTTCCTTCTAGCACCTTGGCTACTGCGACAATCATCCCTCGACGCCACCAGCAATGTCCACTCTCCTCCAGCTTCAGCCCCATATGCCCTTGTGACATTTTTTTCGTTTTATTTTTATTTTTGAAGTATTACTTTACGATGTGTGTGGCCGTGAGGTTCTACCAACTACTCGATGCCATAGTCGATTTATATTCAAACAGGAAAACGTCTTCTTTATCACCAACAATTTTCTTAGTATCTTGATATGACATATCAGAAAGTGTTGCTGGGTGGTCTGGTTTGAGATTCAAGTATACCCTGTGTTTAATGCAATGCCTTGGTTTGAGATTAAGTTATTGGTTTACTTGGTGGCTATTTGTGGGATCCCATCCAACCATAGTTGAACCAGCAATATTTATCTTTTTCTACCTAAATTCTGTGTTACATGGACACTTGCTTCTAACTCCAAGAATGTGTTTGGGATACATATTTGAATTAGACACATGTTAAAGACTTGGATACTTATCTCTTTTCTCCAGCTTTTATAGATAGGTGGATGATTTGACTCTTCCAATAATGAGTTAAACCAACATAATATTGTTGAAAGTGATCTTTTTTATAGAGATTGGTCAAGGACATAAATAGTGAAACAAATTTGCAAAATATTCTTTTTCTTGTGACTCAACAAATAAGTTTGAAAAACACATATAGTGAAAGGACTTAACAATTAACATATTCTAATATTTTTTATATAATAATTAAAAATAAGCATATAATTTAATTAATTCTTTTTTCTACATATTACTTAATCTTCTTTTTTCCCTCTTGTCAAGTTAGACACTTGGACACGTGCCCAAACCCACTTATCATATCATGTCCATGCAACATTACCTAAATCTCCAAATATGCTTTTTCGACCCAGATTCAACCCCTATTTTTCTCTAATATTAAACATCTACCACACCCCTTTCCCTATACCCATCCAAGATATCATATAATAGGAAACCTTCTTCAAAAGAGAAGAAAAAAAAGAGAAGAAAACAACCCCTCTTAAATCTTCCTCTCCCCCATAAATGAAATACTCTCCCCACTTGGTGTCTTCTTGCCTACAACACCATCCTCTTTCCTTGGTAGCAATATCCTCTCATTTTCCATAACTTAGCAACAGCATCCTTATCATCCCTTATTAATGATATCCTTATCTCCTCCTTAGGAAGTGTCATTTAATCCCTCGGCCACCTTAATAGAGAGAGCGGAGAGGAAGATATAAGGGGTGAAGATTGGAGCTTTTAACAAGGTTGAATGTCTTTTTCTTATTTTATACAACATAGTTACGGGTGTTGCCATCGAGGATCAATCTGGCTCAGGCCAATAAACTGAATGGTAAGCTGGAGAGCTAAGGATGGCACCTAAAAACAACACAAGCCGAAGAAGTCCACTTGCCGAGGGTTTCCCAGTAAGGGACCCTCTGATGCCTACATCAGTCTATCTCAGTAGAACAAAGGAGGTTCTAAGTGGAAGAAGGTAGAGAGAGAGACTAGAGTGAAAGTGAGGGAGAAGGAGAGCTCTGTGAGTTAAGAAGAGTTCCATGCCTTCAGTATTGCTCAGCCTAAAGCTGTTAGCACCTCTATATGGATCTCCACTATCACTTGTCCTCTAAGCTCAGACATTATACTCAAAGACTTGGAGAAAGAGTTTTTAGAGACTTAGTCTGGCTTACTTGGAGGGCTCCCATGGAATGATTTATATAGGCGAGGGTCGAAGCCTATCACAATCAAAATCTTGGGACATATGAGGAAGGTTGTTGAGGATAACTGCTCGCACATCCAAGACATATGGTGAGATATAGATCTCATGGTTAGAAAGGCCATTCTGTCATTATGGGCCAACTATAACCGAGTGGGGAGAGATTTGGGCATCTCCATGTGCCCTTTGGGGTGGCCATGTGGTAGGAGTTGAATGGCTGAGGTAAGGACTTCGCGGTTGGTACATGTCAAGCTCAGATTGGTCAAACGTGCTATATTGGTTGCGTCAATTTCAAGATGTATCAGCAAGGTCAAAAATAAACTGTTCGACTTGCATAGTTCAAGCAAACTATTCAGATTAGCATTAAGCAGTTAGACTTTATTTTTCAAAATACACAAGTTTTAGTATGATCTAACTAGCAATTTCTTGCATGTGATGGGCCAGATAGATTATCCCAATCAACCTTTCAAGTTTTATAAGAAAATTGATCATAATGCTAGTTCTAGAGATAGCGTAAACCAGTGTTGTTAAAGGCTCTAAGCGCACCTAGGTGCTAAAGGTCCTTGGACCCTAGGCGCAAGGCGTAGGCGCGCACCTGAGAAAAGTCAGACGTCAAAAATCGAAAAACAGAGAACTAGCTATAGGTAAGAATTCCAGCAAGTAAAAACTAGCACCCTGTTATTAAAAAGTAAAAAAGAAAAAGATCTAGCTATAGACAAGAAGTCTAGCATATAAAAATTAGCTCTAACCCAAAAACAATCAAATAAGTACTTTCTAAATTCCTTATTGGCTAATCCTCCTCATCATCATCAAGCATACTAGCTTCATCATTTTTTTCTTGTTTCTCTTCAATATCTTTCTCATACTCATCATCTGTCTCCTCTGATTCATCTACAAGCTACACTTAGGATGGTGTTAGGCAATGAGATGAGATAGAGATGCTTCTTAGGTGATGAGATGAGATAGTCTGATGAGATGCTTCAGCTTCTGCCTTCTGATTCTTTTAGATGATTCCAAGAGCCTCATGTATGTTTTTAAAGCCTGTCTGACTTTCATGATGCCTTTCCAATCTCTATTTACTATAAAATTAACATTTTCTATGTACTATAACCGATCTTTCCTATTTCTTAGAAACTAAAAATTAATATTTACTGAAATTTTGCACCTCTTGGATGCCTCATTGCATCTCTGAACAATGCAGAGACGTGCGCCTAAGGTGCCTAGGCTGTGCCTGAGGGCTGTCGCCTTGCCTAGGGGGTACAGAGGCGACAGCCCTTGCACCCCGCGCCTTTTGCACCTAAGGCGTGCTTTTAATAACACTGGCGTAAACCAATATGGAGAGAAATATTGGTGATAGTTAAAATATGCTGAACATGAAAATCTATCCTCTACTTTGTCATTTTGCCTTTTGAATATTATGAATTCCATGGAACTTCATTACCTAAGTATCAAAACTTTCATAATACATAAATATCAATGATCTTTGTTTTTCTTTTTCTTTCTTTCTTCAATACCTATCCAAGTCTTTAAAGAAACGATTCTAGAAATAAGGCGGAACTAATGGCACAAAGAGATGAGCATGAATTGTTAAAAATGATCAGTGATAACAAGAACAACTACACCTCTTTTGTCCTAAATCTCAAAATATGCTTTCCCATCCAAATCCCTATTCCCTTTTAATTTTAAACAACATCGATCCCTCTTCATATGCCCATCCTTTGCCTTATATAATGCCAAATCTTCTATTAAAGAGAAGAGAACAACCCCTCTCGAATCTTTCTCCCTAATAAATGTACTCTCCGCTGGTGGTGTCCTCCTCTTGCCAACATCCTCTTTCCTTGATGGCAATTTCCAACTCAAGTCCAAATATAGCATCATCAATACTGCTGCAAAACATTCCATGAACTAGCAGAGAGTAGCAGCATCCTTATCATCCCCCATCAGTGATGTCCTTGTCACCCTCTTTGAAGTGTTGTTATGCACCTCAGCTGCCTTAACATAGAGAAAAGACATGGAAGATGTGAGGGTTGAAGGAGGATTGGGTGCTTTAGGTAGGATTTTAATTTCTTTTCTTATTTTACATAACATAGTTAAAGGATGCCCAATACACAAGGCTCCTGCTATCATGCGGTCTGGGGAGGATTAGACATACACAGCCTTACCCTCATGTATAAAGAAGCTATTTTCTAGTTTTGAACCTGTCACCTCTAGGTCACAATGGAGCAACCTTACCTTTTGCAAAGGCTCATCATTTGTTTTATATCACATAGCTACCAAATCAAAAACAAGCTGTTCAATCTGCCTAGGTCAAACATACCACTCAGATCATATTAAGCAGTTAGATATTTTTCTTTTAAAAAATGCATACGTTTTAATATGATCTAACCACAAAATCTTACATGTGATATGCCAAATGGTTTGTACCTGTCAACATCTCAGGCTTAAAAAAAAAAAATGATCCCAATGGCTAAACCTAAGAGACAATATAATCCAACACCAAGAGAAATATTGGTGATACTTCAAAAATGCTGAAAATGGAAATGTATTTTCTCTTTTGTCTTTTACATATTGTTAGTTCTCCAAAATTTAATATCTTCATTACCCAAGTATCAGAGACTTTCTTATACACAAATATCAACTATTTTCTTTTTTGGTTTATTTTTTAACCCAATAAAGAATTCAAGGAAAGGATTCTAGAATTAAGGCTAAAAGAGATGTTCAGGTACTGAAAATGATCAAAGATAACAGTATCAGCTTTGCCTCCTTTGTCCTTTCTATTACTTTCTCCAAGATTACATTACAAACAAAAAAACATGCAGTCACAAAAAATAAAAGAGTTATGCACAAGAACAGTAAAAGTGGGGAATCTTGCAGAAACCAAGCCTTTCAAATGCGATCCACCTATCATGGTGGGCATGTGCAATATACAAGTTCCTCAATAAATGATATACATGCAATATGTTTATGCAAAATTACAGCGAAAGTACGGATGCAAGCAATGGATCCAATATTTACTTCATATGCTAGAATAGAACTTAATAAAGCCAAAAGTACCAAAGAAAACCAAGATGCACCAACTCACCAGGTTTTCCTCCAGATAAAACTGCACTTTCAACCGGTTCCACACCATATAGCTAAATCAAAGGAAAGACATGCCACACAACAAGGAAATTAGTAGATGTTAAAATTCTAGAACATAAATGTGCCACACCAAAAATATACTCCATCAAGAGCTACAACATGGAACTAGTTGGCAACATAGTTCACCCAAATGGAGAAGAACTAACCTTGATGTTGGGATTCTGCTCTTTAAGGTATCTTCCTGACCCAGTAATCGTACCCCCTGTACCAATACCAGACACAAGGGCATCAATTTTGCCCCCGGTTCCTTTCCAAATCTCTGGTCCAGTTGTCTCATAGTGAATCTACAAGCACAAAGTAAAGTACATAGATGCCTTCTTTTGAAATGTAAATGTTGTAAGACCATTTCTATTCTCTACATTACCTTTGGGTTTGCAGGATTTTCAAACTGCTGAAGGATGTATGACTTGGGTGTTTTTGCAGACAAATCTTCTGCCTTCTGAACAGCACCTTTCATGCCCAACGTTGGATCTGTGAGGACCAATTCGGCACCAAAAGCTTTGAGAATGATCCTTCTCTCGAGGCTCATGGAAGCTGGCATGGTAAGTATGAGCCTATAACCCCTGGCAGCTGCCATGAAGGCCAACCCTATGCCGGTATTACCACTAGTGGGTTCAATCAAGACACTCTACAAATGTTGCAAAACACAAAGGAACGCATCAGCCAGGTCAATCATTGCATTCATCTTTGTAGTTTTTGTTTTTTGCAGCAAGAGGCACCTCAATTTTTTCAGAACATAATTCCTTTGTACTCTGGATATACATTGATCATTTAAAACCAAACACAGATAAATTAATTACTCTAAATCACTAGTTAACAAACACCACTTGAATAATCACTGCATGTAGATCAAGATTTCTGCATTGGCTGAGGCTTTATGCTCTCGAATAGTGATAGTTCATTTTGTATACAGTTATATGAGTTATGAATCATACCAGAGATGACCTTTTAACTAGTGAATATCCACAAAGATTTAATTACACTCCAAATCATAACCAGATAATTTTCACTTTTCTTGGTTTTGTTGAAGTGAAACAGAATAGTTTGATCAAATATCTAACCTCTCCTGGTGAGATAAGTCCTTTCTCCTCTGCATCAACAATCATGCTATATCCAATCCTGTCCACCAAAAAATTTAGATGAGCATAAAAATATCAAATCACCAGTGATAAAGGGATGAAAAAAATGATGAACAGCAATCACCTGTCTTTGACGCTTGAGCAGGGTTCCATAATCTCTAACTTAGCAGCAATACGTGCCACGCAGCCGGTCGTCACATTGTTTAGGTACACCAATGGGGTTTTGCCAATCAACTAGTGCATTAAATTGATAATCATTTGGTAAACTAAGTGCGAATAAAAGCTAGGACGAATAACTAGATGAATAATAATAAATGTAACGGAAGAGGAAGAGGAAGAAGAAGAAGGATATGAATTAGAAAGCTTACATCAGTGACATCCTTGGCGATTGTAGGACCTACTTCTCCCATCGTTCAGAGCAACTGCAATAAGGGAAAAATACATACAAGATACAGCAAACCCTCAATTCTTCTTGCAATCTAGAAATAAGAAGAAAATATTGGAGTTGAGCAGAAAAATTTATTATGGTTTTGCATTCACCAGGATGGTATATATATACAAGAGTATAAAGATTTAGGAAATCGGAATCCAATGATTTTAGAGAAAGAAATAAACAAAATTGGGATCCCATGATTTTATACACATTCTAGAACCTCTCCGGCACACCTACATTAGCTGAAAATCTTTCCTAATATTCTCTGATATTTTCCGATGTCCTCTAATATATGGTATCGGCTGGAAATCTCTTTGATATTCTTTATATATCAAACACATGAAATCAAACCCATAACACGTAACAGATAACACAAGAAATCAGACCCACGCTTCTGTAAACCAACTGTATTATTTATGTAGAAAAATCAGCACATATTATATGCCAAACAGATCAAAAAACTTGAAATTCTTAAAGAACGATAACTCTAATTATCGCAACATATAATTCGAAATACCGTTACAAATAAAAGGTCATGTATAAAAAGGATTTGTCAAAAAGAAGGAGAAAAAAAAACTCGCATTAGAAACCTTGAGAATAACTGGAGAAATGTTTTTGCTAATAAAACCACCTCCTCTCGTCCAAAATTTAAAAAATATATCCAAAAAAAACAAAGTCGAGATGTAACTTTGGATGTTTTTTCTTTTTTTAAACGTTTATTCTTCAAATAGAGAGACAGATGGCGAAATCAATAGAACAAGATGCTGGAAAATTTAGACGGAAAGAAGGAGGCGAATACCGGGAATCCAACAAACAGTGGCAACGGTAATGGAAGCGGAGGAGGAAGAAGCGGCGGCGAAAGCAAAGAATAAGACGCGGCCTTTACAACCCCCGGCCCCGAGGGCCGGATTTTATTCTGAGGCTTTCACTCAAATTCGGGCCCAATTCTGTTACTCGCAACAGAACTTTTGCCACGTGTCGCGCTAGAATTGGTGAGTCACAAGTCGCTTCACCATGACCAGAACTGTACCGTTCGTATGGGCCTCACGAAGAAAGAAAAAGCCGATCCTTCGCGATACGCTTCGTTTTATTGGTAATAAAAATCTAGAAAAATAAAAAATAAAAAAAGCGAGCCAAACGCCATTAGTATGAGACAGATACTGGATACGTAATCAAAACTGACTCGGCTCAGCAGCTATGCCCCTCCAAACACCAAGCTCCTAGATTTTTTATGACACGTCAACATCTCATCATATGTATCGCGACAAGATAAGACTGACGGTGGGTCCCACCACCTATTCTGCTGCAGAAGGGCTCGCAAGACTGTTTGGTGTTTGGAAATGATAGGATGAGCAGAGGAGCGCGGGCTTAAATAGTCAAATGATTCTTTTGATTTAAAGATACGCTCTTTTTTTTTACTAAGTGCACTCACATGGTGCCTAACATTTTATTTCTCTATATTTGTAATTAGAGAGACGGGAGTCGATCTAGCGGAGCCGGGAGTAACCTTAACCCGCAATGTCTTCGACTTTGTATTTTGGAACGTACATTGAACGTGGACGCCTGCAATGATTGGATACGTTCATGCGCTGGAAAATATCTTTTTTTCTAGTGATATATATTATATCAAAAGTTTTTGCAACTAAGCATCTCATAGCCAATATTTTTTTCCTTGATCGTTTTATTTGTAATTGTTTTATCTGTTTTACACGTGAGGGTGAATGCACGATTGTGATCCTCTACCCTGATTAATGAAGAGAGACATTGAGATGTCCAATGTTGGAGGCGGTATTGTTTTCTCAAAATATATTTATTTTTTTTTATTTGCCTGATTTTTTTATCAAGCAATCAGTCATTAAAATGCTAATTTTCTTGAACCAAAAGCCCCTACATCTCAAGAATTATTTTCATTTTTTTTATCAAATTTCTTTTCTCATATAACATCACCTTAAATTGTTTGAACATAAAAGCAACAATTGGCCAAAAAAGCAAAAAAAAGGTTTTGTTTTATGTAGTAGTATAGACATATATTTCATATATTCACGGTGAAGTTTCCATCTTGTGCATTTTATCCATTATAAAAACTTTTATATTAAAAAAGAAATAATAAAACTACTATCTAGGTTATTCACTGTTATCTTTGACCAAAATATGTGCTTAACTTTAATCAGTTGATTAAAAATATTATCTTTAGTTCAGTGAATTGTGTCTTGAGCAAATAATGCTACAATATTTTGGTTATTATTCATTAGTTTCCTTTTTAACAAAAAATAACGTCCGTAATATGAATCATAAATTGACACCGATAATCCCAATCGTGGCTGGAATGGTAAATCATTGCCTTGCTGTCATTACAACAGTAAATAATGGTTTCTATGTTGATCTACGATGCCGCCAGCATCAATTGAATATTCGTATACCAATAACGGAGTAAGGCCAATCGCTCTCTGGGGATCCATATTTTTTGGGAGAAATAGACTTCCTCATAAGCTTCCAAGTATTTGATGTCGATCGATAGTGTAGCTTGCGTACAGTGTTAACCGAACAGTCCACACATGATCGAGAAATGAAGTGTTTCATTGCATTATTGATGTTGCTAGCGCTTGCTACATGCACGCCGCCTACTATTGACTTTTATAAAGAAGTAGATATTGTGTAATCTTCCTGATGCGTGATCTTTGTTTATATTATCTTTTCCACCATGCATTGACTTTGTAAAGATAGGATGTTGTAGAATCTTATTCTTAGCACAGTGAGTTTGAGAATGATATGAAGAGAAATCAACTCCAACCCCTTGGACGGGCTGCCATTTTAGCATCAGTTGACTGAACATTTTGATCTCTAGCCCTTCTTTTCGATGATTATTTTATTCGTCGACTTGTATATAAGTGTATATAAAATAGACATAACTATCTAATATGAGTGAGTTATGCGAAAATTAGTGTTTTCAACCTGTGGCCTTCGTTGAGTTGCGATTTCTTGGACTTTTGTATAATACTTGCAATCAAAATAAACTGCAAATGCAACCTTCGCCTCTTACATTCTTGGTGGCCATAATTTTCCTGCTATCATGAACCCACTGCAACAAAAATAATTTTTAACAATAAATTATTTATGATATTTCTTATTATATATCTCTAAATTTTTTTTTACTATATTTTCATAAAAATACCGTTATCTTCCCATAAGTATTTTTTTATTAACGATATTTTATTATAAATACTGCTATAAATTATTTTTTATGGCATATAACCTGAAATACTGAAAATCAGAACTGCTATTGTGGAATTTAACTAATATACCGATAAATAATATCATAATTTATGATATTTTAAAAAATTATTGCTAAATTTTAAATTATTATTATTTTTATATAGAGCTTGATGTAATCGTACCGATCTCATAAAATATGTTATAATACTTAATGATATGAATAAATATTTGTTAGAACTGTAGCCCTTAACCAATCTTCTAAAGGGGTCAACCCTTCGAGAATTGTTGCCACATCATTAGCTATATAAACCCCACACTCGGGCCCCAAAGGATGTGAGTTGGAATATAACCAACAATTCCCCCCTCCAGCGACTACCCAAAGGGTGAAGTGGGACTCAAACATGCAATCTCGCTAGAATATCAGATGTTAGGACCATAGCCCCTAATCAACCTTCTAAAAAGGAAATTACTAATAGAAGATAGGATTTATTAGTCTTTATTTATTAGGCTCAGAACCCCACATTTATATGTGCTGTGGATGGGCCTGAGGAGCTTTGCACTGAAGTCGACCTGCTTCAAGCTAAATCGACCCCAGCGGTAGGCAAAATGGTCAATCTCTCTTTAATCATCCAACCAAGGGATCAGTCGATCGCCCCATAAGGGGTCGATCCTTCGAGAATTATTACATGCCACTAAATTTTTTTACTGTATTTTGATAAAAATATCTTTATTTTTTCATAAATATTTTTTATTAATAGTACTTTATTATAAATACTGCTATAATTATTATCTTATGGCATATAACTTGAAATGTTAGAACTGCTATTATGAAATTTAACTAATATGCCAGTAAATAATATCATAACTTACAGTATTTTGAAAAATTATTGCTAAATTTTAAATTATTAATTTTTTTTATACAGAACTTGATTTAATCATATCGATCTCATAAAATATATTATTATATATAGATATTGTTAGTATTACTTATTTAATGATATGAACAAATATTTGTTGGACCGTAGCCTCTAACGAACCCTTCTAAAAAAGAAATCCCCTAATAGAAGGCAAGATCCTTCAAGCTAGATCGATCCTTTTGGACGAGCCAACCCCCCATAAGGGTTGGAGCCCCAAAAAGTGTGAGTTGGAATATAGCCAACAATCCTCCTCCCCTAGGGCTATCCAAAGGGCCAAGCGAGACTCGTACTTACAATCTCTCTTTGATACTAGATGTTATGACCATAGCCTCTGACCAACCTTCTAAAAGAGAAATCACTAATAAAAAGTGAAATTTATTAGTCTTTATCCACTAAACTCAAAACTCCACGTCTATACGCATTGCGGGTAGACCTGAGGACCTTCGCACTGGCATCGACCCACTTCAAGCTAGATCAATCCCAGCGGCAGATGGAGCGGTCAGTCTCCTTTTAATCCACCGAGGGATAAGCCAATCTCCTCATAAGAGATCGATCCTCTGAGAATTATTACCACATCACCAACCACATAAATCCCATATCAGACCCTGAAAGGTGTGAGTTAGAATATAGCCAACAATATTAATAAGTTAAATAAACTATTTTTATATATTAATAATAAAAATTATAGTTTGGTGATTAAGAGCTCGTCATTTAAACAAGAGTTTATTGGTTTGAATCTTCCTTTCGTTCTAATTCTGATATATATAGTTTGTTGTTTTGATAATTTTTATTGATATATAAAAAATACTATTATTAAGATTTTAAAAGTACTTATATATGATGGAATTGAAATTTTAAAGGCACTAATATATATCACTAAAATAAAAATTTTTATCAAAATTTTTTTAAAAATACTGATAATTCAGTACCAACACCATCTTAAAACGGTACATAAAAAATACTGATAAAAATATTTGCGGCATTCTTTATAGCCTATAGCATGTCGTTAATGGTCATTTTTGTTGTAATGACCCCCTAATTCTATGGAGTCATATCTAGCATTCAAAGTTCACCTATGACTCTCATAGCCAGTACCAAAACAACATTTTGTCTATAAATCACTACTAGAAAAAGGTGATTTATCAAGGAAAAAGAATCCCTCACAATTCCAACGGATTTTTCGACAAAAAATATTAACTACTAAAATTTTTTAAGGAAATTTTTTTTTCGAAAAATATCCAATAAAAGTAATTTTTGAGAGATTTTTCAAGAGATGTTTTCTCATAAATGAGTTCTTAGTGAAAAAAATTTGATTTGAGAAATTTTTTTCTCATAAATGAATTCTTAGTTAAAAAATTTTAATGAAAAATATTTTCTCAAAAAATCTCTTAGAAATTATTTTTACGAGAGGTTTTTTAAGAAATTTTTTCCTCATAAATGAGTTCTTAGTTAAAAAATTTGATGAAAAATATTTTCTTAAAAAATCTCTTAAAAAATATTTTTGTGAGAGATTTTTTGAGAGATTTTTACCTCATAAATCAGTTCTTAGTGAAAAAAATTTGATGAAAAATATTCCCTCAGAAAATTCCTCAAAAATTATTTATGCAAGAAATTTTTTGAAGAATTTTTTCCTCCAAAATGAGTTCTTAGTTAAAAAATTTTGATAAAAAATATTTTCTTGGCAAATCCTTCAAAAATTACTTTTGCGAGAGATTTTTTCTCATAAATGAGTTCTTAGGAAAAAAATTTTGATGAAAAATATTTTTTTGAAAAATTCTTCAAAAATTATTTTTGCAAGAGATTTTTTGAGAAATTTTTTTCTCACAAATGAGTTCTTAGGAAAAAATTTTGATGAAAAATATTCTCTCAAAAAATTTTCAAAAATTATTTTTATGAGAAATTTTTTACAAAATATTTTTCTCATAAATAAGTTCTTAGTGAAAAATTTTGGTGAAAAGCATTCCCTCGAAAAGTCTCTCAAAAATTATTTTTGTGAAGGACTTTTTGAGGAATTTTCCCTCATAAATAAGTTCTTAGGGAAAATTTAATGACAAACATTCCCTCAAAAAATCCCTAAAAATTATTTTTGCTAGAAATTTATCGAAAATTTTTCTTTCATAAATCAATTCTTAGGACAAAAATTTGGATGAAAAATATTCCCGCAAAAAATTCTCCAAAAATTATTTTTGCAAGGGATGTTTCGAGAGATATTTTCCTCATAAATGAGTTCCTAGTAAAAAATTTTGATAAAAAATATTCTCTCAAAAAAATAATTTTTGAAAATTTATCGAGGGATTTTTTCTTCATAAATGAGTTTTTAGTAAAAAATTTTAATGAAAAATATTTTCTTAGAAAATTCCTCCAAAATTATTTTTGCAAGAGATTTTTTAAGAGATTTTTTCCTCAAAAATAAATTTTAGAAAAAAAATTTGTCAAAAAATATTTCCTTAAAAAATCCCTCATAAAAATAATTTTTGAGGGATTTTCCAAGGGTTTTTTCCCTTACAAATGATTTCTTCAGTAAGATTTTGATTAAACAAGTCCCCCAAAAAATTTTTTGAAAAATTAGTTTTCAAGAGATTTTTCATGGGATATTTTGAGTAATTTTAAATAAATTATTTTCACATATTTTTTTTGAGGGATTTTTCTAGAGATTCTAAATAAATTATTTTTTATTTTACTTTTTGTGGGATTCTCTGATGTATATCAAAAAATATTTATTTAAATGATTTTTCAAGGGATTTTCCATGGGAACACCAATAAATTATTTATTTAAATGGTTTTTCAAGAGCTTTTCTATGGGATTTCAAAAAATTATTTATTCTAATGATTTTTTTTACTAAGGGATTGCCAATAAATTATTTTTAAATGATTTTTCAAGGGAATCTTCGAAGGATTGCTAATGAATTAATTATTTAGTATATTCTTAACTCTTAACTATCTAGTATGTTCTCAATATTTATTAACTCTTATATATCTTGATTATATATATATAATTAACAGCTAAAAAGTAATATATATTGATTATTGAATATGTCTTACACATCTTAATTATTATTGAAGTAGGGTCGATCAGGCGGTTCGGATTTGGATTTTCGATGCTTTTATTGTCTCTGATTTAGATGGATTGGGTCGAGTCAGATTGGATTCAAATAATTTTTTATGTAATTACTTCTATTTTATTTATTGATTATTTTATATGAATTATTATTACTATATAAACTAAAATGAATCAATTTTTTATTGTTTATAACTAGTTTCTTAGTCATTTTATCATTACATATTGAAAGTTATATATTAAAATTGAATTTTTATTTTATAAATATAAAAGCATGTCAAATGGTGAGAGTACACTTGATGACCATCTTTATAAGACTACTACTATTGGTAACTTTTTATTTAGTCAATGCATTAGAATTGAATTTTGACTATTTTATTGTATTAAAAATCATAAAAAACTACTATAAATATTATCTTATCCTATGCCCTAAGGGCACATATTAGAAAAATTCATATACACACACACACACAAGAGTTACTTAATTGAAATATATAAGAGTTCATTTAGATATAGTAATTAAAATATATTCATAATCAATAGTTAGTTATTATAAATTAAAGTTAATTTATAATCAATAGTTAGAAAGGAATTTGATTTTTTACGACGACATCGAGTGCGGACACGAATAGGAGAATGGACCAACAGGCATTGGTGATAGGTCTCGATATTGGAGAGAATTGTAAAGGATACCAGCGATTCGTAACTACTAAAGGTTCCTGATTAGGCTAAAAATTGAGATCGGATGGATTTAGGTTGTTGGAGTTTTCGAATCTAAATCGAACATGACTAATCTGGCTGTTTGACCCTAACTTAGTAACTTTAATCCCATACACGCAATCAGGATAGCTTCTAAATTTGGATAAAAAAATCCACATCGACACCCTTCCCCCACCCCCCCTCTCTCGTTTACATAAAAAAAAAACTTGCACCGATCCTCGCCCTCCCCCAACCCCCCATCCTCTCTCTCTCTCTCACTCTCACTCTCGCTCGATGACCGGTGGGTCCTCACTCCCCCCCACCCCCCACCCCTCGCCATCTCTCTCTCTCAGTCGATGGCCGATGGGTCCTCACTCCCTCTCCATCTCCTTCTCTATCTCTCTCTCGCTCTCGCTCGGTGAAACCCTAGCGGCGAAACCTCCATCCCCTTCCCCCCTCTCTCTCTCTCGCTCGATGATCGATCAGTCCTCACTCCCCCTCCATCTCCTTTCTTTCTCGCTCTCGCTCAATGGAACCCTCCATCCCCCTCTCTACCTCTCTCACTCCCGCTTGGTGGAACCCCTCCTCCCCCACATCTAGTAGCAGCGGCGGCTCGAGTCGAAACCCTAGCCATCATCTAAGCATCCCTATTCAGCCACTCCAAGCCTCCCACCCGATCAAGATTGCTAAGGAATCTAGCCATCGTCTAAGCATTCCTATTCGATAGCTCCAAGCCTCCCACCCAATTAAAACTCCTGAGCATGGAAGCCATCATCTAAGCATCCCTTTTCGGCCGCTCCAAGCCTCCCACCCGATCGAGACCCCTGAGCATGGAAAAACCAGAGGTTTTCCTATTGATTTTTCTCCTTTTCACTTCTTTTTCTTTTCATTTCATTATGTTTCTTTGGTTTTTCCCATTGATTTTTTCCTCTTTTAATTTTTTTTCTTTTCATTTCATTCTATTTTTTTGAGAGTTGTGGTGTGTTCCTTTTGGTTTCTTTTTCTTTTCATTTCATATTATGTTTTTTCGAGATCTGTGGGGAATGCCACGTGCCACCACATAGGATAAGGATCTTATTTTGGGCATTTAGAAAATAATTTAGGTGATTTCAGAGTTTTATCTCCTATATATATATATACATGCTTTCGAAAAGGAATTGTGCCTTCCCATTGATTGCTATGGATCCGATTTGCTTGATTGTATGTTGTGAAATAATGGGATGTATAGATAATTACTTATTTCTTTATTGCATTAGAAAATGATAAAATTTTGTTGTTGATAAACTTGTGTGTTATATTTTTGATAGAATATAGACATTTGTTATTATCATAGTTGGATATATAATAGATTTTTATCGGACCAAAAGAGTTATATAGATGAGTTTTTAATGGAGGTGGAATAGTTTGTTCACTTTGTATGCCGACAACCTATAATTTTGAGTGAGAAAAAAATTAGATGTTCTTGTTTCAAGTGCAAAAACACAAAATACTTGACTGTAGAGGAAGTGAAGGTACATCTTTATAAAAAAGATTTCAAACTGACTACTGGTATTGGACAGAATATGGAGAATATGAACCAACTATGAATTATGGTGTTGATCAAACATAGTTTGTTGGTTCAAATATTGCTCAATTTAGTGCTCCTAGTTGTGGTCAATTGGGCAAGCAAACCAGTAGATATGAAGCTATGGTTTTTGATGCTGTTGGACTGAATTTTAAAGATATTTATAATAGCAATGTGGATGCTCATCTTGAATAGGGATGCTCCAAATTATGTAGAGGAGCCTCTAAATAGGGAGGCTGAAAGATTTTACGAGATGCTGCATGTAGCAGATCAATCCTGTGGTCAGATTGTACTAATCACTTAGAGTTATCAGTTGTGATTAAAATGATAAGCATCAAGTCTGATAACAAATGTCCCAATATTGTTTTAATTAATTTATGAGGCTTTTAAAAGAGATAAGCCCTGTCGATAACCAAATACCTCCCGACTTCTATAAGACAAAGAAATTAGTTTCGAAGCTTAGCATATCTGCCAAAAAAATAGACTGTTGCTTAATGGGTGTATGTTGTATTACGAAGATGATGAGTCTTTAACTGATTGCAAGTTTTATGGTCATCCTTGATACAAATCAGGCAGGATGGGAAGTGAGAATCATAGACAAGTATCTTACAAGAGGATACATTATTTGCCACTTATCTCTAGACTTAAGAGGCTTTATGCCTCGAACAAATCGCTAGACACATGAATGGCATTATGAGAATAGACGGGAATAGGGTGTTTTGTGCCACCCATCAAATGGAGAAGCATGAAAATATTTTGACCATGCATATCCTGAGTTTGCATTAGAGCTAAGAAATGTTAGACTTGGGTTATGTGCATCAGCACATAATTGTTATGTGCATCAGGCTTTACTCTATATAGCCTATCTACTTCACCATACTTCTATTGGCCAGTAATTGTTACACCTTACAATCTACCTCCTGATATGTGTATGACCGCTCCATATATGTTTTTAACCTTACTCATTCCTAGATCGCATAATCCGAAGATCATGATAGATGTGTATTTGCAACCACTAATAGATGAATTAAAAGTTTTATGGAATGAGAGTGTAGTTACTTATAACATTTCAAGAAAGTAAAATTTTCTTATGAGGGCTACCTTAATGTAGATAATTAATGATTTTTCGGCATATGGCATGTTGTCAGGGTGGGTGTAGCTGGAAATTAGCATGTTCTTATCGTACAGATGAATGAAGGCTTTTCGCTGGAACATGGGGGTAAAATATATAGTTTGATTGTCATTATCAGTTCTTGCTTTTGATTATATATTCAAAAGAAATAAGGATGCCTTTTGAAAAAGTAAAGTTAATAGATCAGAGCCTCCTCTCAAATTAATAGGGGACCAAGCATGGAAAAAAGTTCGTCGATATCCCAAAATAACTGAAATAGGTCCATGTAAATTTTATGGGTATAAAGAAAGTCATAATTGGATGAAATAATGCATATTCTGAGAATTACCATATTGAAAGATGAATTTAATTGACATAACTTAGATATCATGCATATAGAAAAAAATATATTTGACAATGTCCTTAATACTATTATAGATGTAAAAATAAAACAAAGAACAATGTTAAAGCAAAATGGACTTGAAAGAGCATTATAGGCGGCAAGATTTGGAGCTCTATAAGTTACCTAATGGGAAGGTGGTGAAACCAAAAGCTAATTTAGCTTCACACTAGACCAAAAAAGAGTTGTTTGTGCATGGATAAGAGGGTTGAAAATGCCTGATAGATATGCTTCAAATCTGGATAGATGTGTAGACATGAACGAAGGCAAGTTATTTGAGATGAAGAGTCATGATTGCCACGTATTTATGGAATATTTGTTGCCCATTGCATTTATTGCATTATTGAAACTGATATAGAAGTCTCTTACTGAATTGAGTATATTCTTTAAAGACTTATGCTCAACTATTCGACGGGAGGAGGATTTAGTACAAATGGAATACAATATCTCTATCATCTTATGTAAGTTGGAACACATATTTTCACATAATTTCTTTGACTGAATAGAATATTTACCAATTCACCTACCATATGAAGCACGAGTAGGTGATCCATTCAATACAGATAGATGTATCCCTTTGAGAGATAAAGAATAATATTTCTATATTTGTTTCAAATCTTTATTCACATAATCTCTCATATCACATATGCTAACATACAATACTCTATTCTTAGATTTCTTAATAAATTGAAAAAGATGGTTAAGAATAAGCTCATATTGAAAGCTTTATATGTGAGGCATATTTAGCACAGGAGATATTTTACTTCTGTTCGTATTATTTTGAGCCTCACATACATGCTATGGGCATTGGACCTAATCAAAATGATGATAGAAAAGAGTATGAAATAAGGCGCCAACCAACTCTTTCAATATTCAGTCAGTTTGACCACCCATCTGGTCAATGTAGAACTCATATTTGACTGATGCAAAGTTTACTATTGCAACATTACATGTATTATTAAATTGTGATGAAGTGAAGCCATATCTTGAGTGAGTATTGCATTCTCCTTAACTCCACATAGAATTTATACTCCATCGATGAATCCAACAAAATTAATACAATATGGTATTTTAGTATATTTGTGCAGTATGTGCATGCTTCCACACTTGGATATCTTAGTGATGCTCAAATAGATGCACGGGTTGAGGCTTCATTTGCATCATGGTTCAAAGATTATGTAAGCTTTAACTCCTGCTTGTGCGAATAGAAATTATTTGTTCATGTGAAACATAAGTCTAATACATTGCTTTTGCAATTTATGATTAGGTGCACAATCCATGTAATATGATACAAAATCAACACTTGAATGATTTAGCCTAGGATCCCATGAGAGTGATAAAAATATGGCCCATGTATTTCGTTGGTGGATTCAAATTCCACACAGATGCATACAGTGAGGATAAAAAAATAATCAATAGTAGAGTGTGTTAAGGACAGAGGATATGACGATAGTGAAAATAATTTCTATGGTATTCTTAAGGAGGTGGAGTTATAGTATCTAAGATAAGGTGATAAAAGGGTGGTGATATTTTATTATGAATGGTTTGATCATATCATAAATCGAGGATAAAAGTGCACAAACAATATGATATTATTGAGATTCAACATAATAGAAGATATCTAAAGTTTGATCCATTCATTCTTCTCCAACATGTGGTGTTATTTATCTTATCTTGAGAGGATAAGAGATAAGGTAGATTGGTGGGTGGTCATCAAGACAAGACCAAAAGGTTGAGCAGATAATGACCACACTTTGAAGCCTACTTTTCAAGATAGGAGATGTCTCAGTCAATGCAATAGATGATAATGAGCTCATTGAAAATTTATGAGACAGTGGGGGATTATTTGAGAAGATTGATGCATATCTTGAAGGCACTATTGATGATGAAGAAAAGAAGATGAAAAGAAGTTGAAGAAGAAGAGGAAGAGGAGGAAAAAGAATCTTTCACTGATGAAAAATGATTCAGAAAGCAATGAAAAATATGAAGATGACAATGAAGATGATCATGAGTAATTATGATATAAAATTTATGCTTCCAAGTATTTCTTTACTCTTTTTTGTCAATAATTGTGATATAAAATTTATTTTATATTTAGATTGTTGTAATCAATACTTGATATTTGTTTTGTTGTATATTTACTTTATCATGATCTACATATGTCACCTTTAGATCGAGTTCATGGGAAGGAGAAGAAAAATTATCTATTTTTGATCAAAGAAGACTCGTGCAACTATCACAAACTTATCACTACCCTCGACCATCATGGCCCCCTAGATGCTTCACTTGCCACCTTTGTCATGTCACACCCTTTTTCTCTCCTATTACACCACCCTCTTCCACCATGCCGCCTTCTTTTCCTTCTACTCCATCACATCTCCCTAGTGTGATCTCAGGGCTTTTACTACTCAACCACCATATTCTGGTTTAATTCACCTTCTATTCCTACCACTTTATTACCCCACCCTTTCCTCTACTATACCACCATCATTTCCTACATATCCATCACTTTATTTTTCAATACCCAAATATCATGCCACACACATCTAGCCCTACTTACAGTCCTTCCTCTTCCCACACTGTGGTCCCACCTAGGCAGTCATGCCTGTCCAACCTATGTACACTTCTACCACTATAACTTCTAACTAGGAGGGCTTGCATACATAGATATTAGAGAGGCAATGTCAATTCCAAGTGTTATGGGTAAAACTATATGACATTTAGTTCATTGCACTATTTTATTCAGTTGAAATGAATCTACATGATTGTTTGACTATTGTTAATTGTACAGTTTCAATGACGACCATATGGTGACCCATGTTTTGGTTGAAATTCTTAAGAGCAAATATGACGGTCCTTACTCTTCATAGAAGAAGATTGCAAAGAGGACACGAGACATGTGGTTTCATAAGTTTGAGTCAAGAATATTTTTAAGTTTATTAGGGGCCTTTGTTTGCTTTTATTTGATTTAGAGTATCTATAAATTTTGTTGATATCAAACTTTTTCTTTTTTTTCTTTTTGTAGAAAAAATTTCAATGGAGTTTAGAGGATGAGCAGCATATCCAAAAAATTGAGAGCATCGTGGTTCAAATTATCTTACTAATATTTTTAATGAGGCTCATGAAAATCATGATTGCAAGCCAAATTGGATCGGGGAGGATGTATGGCAGAAGCTATGAAATATTAGGATAGTGATGAGTTTAAGGCTAGAAGTTAGAAGAATAAGAAGAATCGCACATCCGATTATGGTGGATTGGGCTTTCCACTTCACACTAGTGGTTCCATCAGCATTAATGATCATGCGACAAGATTGGTATTAGTTTATTCTTTGTAATATATTTTTTTATTTATTATTAATACATATATATTCTTTATCCACTTCATACTGTTAATAATATAACTTTATTTTTAAAGTTGCAATATTGTTTGTATTATGAAATTCAGATGCAGAAGTTGAACCAAGTACCTACATTGGATGAGCTCTTCTGACACATCCATCAAAAGAAAAAGGATGACAATCAGCAGGTAAATAAGAGGACAGAGATAGCATATGTAAGTATTCAAAAAATTCTATTTTAATTCACATATTTATACTATTTGTATGTTTAACTCATTATATCTAATATCTTTCGTAGACTAATTTTACATAGAAGTGGAAAAAGGTGCAATCAAGTCAGAGCTCGACTAGAGAGGATGGTGCATAATCATCACAATAGCAGCCTTAGCCATCCGTAATGCATGTATGGAAAGAGATAGTTGAAATGAATAAGGGGCATATTTATGAACTCGGATCATAGGCTAGCTTGCTTACAGACTCCTCATCTTCTGGTCGCAATCCTCACGAGCCTCTGAGGAGTGGATTCAGAGTGAGAGAAGATTTATGATATGTTTGAGACCGTATTTGCTCGAAATGAAGAGTTAGTTGCTTAGAACAATCAATTAGCAACTCAGCACAATGAATTAGCCATCCAAAACTATGACTTATCTGCTCGTGTTTTTCAAATGGAGGAGTTCATGCACCTTATGATGGAGAAGATGCAGGTCAATCCATCTATCTTAGCACAACCTTTCTCTATAGTTCTAGCACCGCCTCAGTGCTATCCCTACAAATAGTGATGATTATGATAATGATGATCAGGAGGAGGAGGATGGTCACTTTTGATTTTTTTTTCTTTGGTTTGATTGGAATGATGATACTTGTCATACTTTTTTTTTGTTATGGACTTGGATATGATGAGGATGATGATACTTGTGAAACTTCTTTTATTTATGGACTTGGATATATGAGAAGAAGATATTTGTAATGACTATGGTTTTTATTAGGATTAATATGCTATATTTATGAATATAAATTTGTTGTTACATGGATTATTTGCAACGATCAGGTGTATTAAAAAATAATATTTTAGATTCTTTTTAATAATCAATTTAAAAATTATAGTGAAATATTTTTCTCAAAAATATATTTTGTGAGCGATTATTTTCTCTTAGAAAGTCATTTTACAATGGATTATCCCCTCGAAAAATTATTTAGTGAGGAATAATTTCCTTGAAAATATAGAAAAGTCACTTGAAAAACTTAGAAAAAGTCCTCAAAAATTGTTTATCGAGGGAAAATTTTCTCACAAAATTTTTGGACAACTTTTCCTCAAAAATTCCTTGGAAACTTAATTATATGGAAAATATCCCTCAAAAAATTCCTCAAAAAGGGATTTTTTTCTTTGGATGAAAAAATTTTGAGGAATAATCCCTCAAAAATTTTTTTGGAAACAATTTGTAAGGAAAAAGTTCATCGAAAAATCCTTTGGTAACATTTTCTTGTGAAATCTCTCAAAAACCTTTCCTAGGAACATCCCTCAAAAAGCTGTCAGCAAATTTTTCTTGAAAAATCCCTCGGTAAGCTTCCCTTGGAACATTTTCCTCAAAAATCCCTTGAAACATTTTTCTCGAAAAAGCTCTCAGAAAATCCATTAGAAAATTTTTCTCAAAAAATCCCTTGGAGAATTTTTCTTGAAAAATCCCTCGAAAAATTTTCTTTAGAAAATCCCTCAGAAAGTTTTCCTCAGAAAATCCCTTGGAGAATTTTCCTCAAAAATTTGTCGAAAGTTTCCAAAGAAAAATTACATTGAAAAATCCCTCGAAAGATAAAATCCTCTAAAAAAAATTTTCAAGGAGAATTTTTCCAACAACCTTGTTTCCATCGGAAATACAAATTTTCGACTGATTTTTTTCTTTTTTTCTTGAAAAAATCTTCAAAAATATTTTTTTTTCTTGTAGTGAATATTCAATCAACTATTGTATCTCAATGCATTTTAGGAAGTACAAGCTAGCTCTAGATTCAAATAATATTTCTTCCTTATCTGCAACTCATCTACTAATATTCTTCAACATTAGCCAGTTCATATCTTAGTTTCACCAAAGCATCATTCTGATCAATAATAACTTACGGGTTCAGATCCATCAGTGATAATTGTCCTATGAAGATTTACTTTTGCCTACTCTTTTTTTCAACAAGCACTATATGTTATAATAATAATACATATTACAAATAATAAATATATTATTATAACAATAATATAATATTAGATATAAAATTTTTATTGAATAATTTTTATTATAAGTATTATTACAATCACTAGTAGTATAATATTACATGGACAGTGAGGCTTCCATCACCTTTCTCTTAAAATAATAATTACTATCATGTTATATTAATCATATAATAATAATATCACTACTACTATATTTATAATGTCAATAAAATTGTTACAATGTTGTTATAATTACTAGCATTATTATATATGACAATATGTTATTAAATGTAAAAAAATATAATACTTTTTGAGAAAAAATTGGATGAGGATCATAATTATAATACAATGTAGTAATAAATATGGTACAATAATATTATAAGTGATCCTATAATAACTATTGCACTAATATTATAACAGTCATATGATAATATTGCTATGATGCATAAAATAATAAAACATTATCATGATGTTGTCATAATTATTATTGTAATCATATCATATGAGAACAACTATTATAATATAGTATATCCATATAATAATTGTTATTGTAGCAATATGATAATAATAGCTTTTATAATATATAATATTATTGATATGATTAATTAATAAAAATATGTTAATATAATATTTTAAATTATATATGTATTCTATTTCAATATTATGTTATTTTTTTATTTTATAATGAATATTTTGGTAAAATAACACTACAAATATATTATTCTTATTCTAATATATTATTATATTCTAATATTTAAGGACAGACATATAGTGGGGGCACCACTTATATCCTTACTTTTTTATATTATAGATATGAAATAGTATATTTTTTTATGTTGCCCCCACTGAACTATCAAAAGTAATACACTACCATAGATAAATTAATTTAAAATTAAATTATTTAATAGAAGCATCTCTTTTAAGGATATAAAGGGGATAGAACCTAAAATAAAAACAAATAAGAAGGCTTTGCATATTCTTGAAGAACCTACTAAAGATAAAAGGTTTAAAAAGTTTTAAAAAATATATATGAGAAAGAGGGAAGAGAGGTAGTGAGAACTGAAAAGCCATACAAAATCTTTGTGAACATTGTGAGAAAACGGCAGTACAACATCTAAAAGAAAGAACAAAATTGAGAGAGAGGTGGACTATGAACAAAGGAATTATGTGCAAACCTCGCTTCAAGGCTTTAAGCAGACTGTTTGATTGTTGAAGTTTTTGTATGTGCCTATATCTTTGATTTGATTTTTGTAAGTATAATAATTTTTTTTTTTGTATATTTCTTAACTCAATTATTTTCAATACATTCATTGACATCTGCCATACTAGTATTCTGCAAAATCATATGGATATATAATGGCTAGAGGAATATCTTGTCTAGTTCTTACGGCACATTGTAGATGATGGTTGGGCACTTAGGCCCATGGCCATGGAGAAGATGGTCTCAAAATGTGAGACTAGTCTTTGGGAGGACATCTTTCCAGTTCCCATAATAAGGATTGATATGATGGCTGCATCATGCATGCCTAAAAGAAAGCCTGTTCGGATGATCGGATTAATTCTCTTGTTGTGTTGCTTTCAATGTTCCCTATATCACTTCAATTGATGTATCAAAGCAATTGATAGTATGCCTAATGAGTATGATGTGTTCATCCCAACCCATAAGCTGGGTCTCTCCTGTTGTACCTCCCACTATTACACCCTCAACACCATAGACAATTTGCATGTGCATCAGAGAATCATAGGCTTTATGGTCAAATCTCCTATAAAGCAAATATGGGGTCTTGATGGCTGTGATTAATCTAAGGCTCTTAATGTCATGCACTAATGTCCTATTTTTAACTCAAAAAAATAATAATTTTTTTTTCAACTTTGTTGCTTTGAAAATATTTTTCATATATTAATTTTAATAAATATTTTTTTGTAGAATAATTTTGGATGATAGTAAATTAAATAAGTTGGAGCATTATTACATCAAGATAATAAAAGAAGATTTGAAGTTATTAAAAAAAAAGGTAAAATAAGAAATTTTACTTTATTTTATGATGCAAAAAAATTTCAATTTATAGTTTAAATATTTTAATCATTTATTGTGATGTATTTTTTTCTATATTAAATAAATTTATTATAAGTCCTATGATGTACTAACATTAATTTTTTTAAGTAAATTTCTTATTACATATCATTTTATTTTAGTTTGCCTATTATGCAAACTAAATTAATTACTTTTAATTACCCATGGAGAAATATCTAATCAAAAGAAAGCTAATTTTAGAGGAAGCATCTGGAGTTGAAGAAGCTAATGCAAATTCTACACAACATTGCTCAAAACATAGTCATGTAGAATTCAATTTAAATGATATCTCTTGGGACCCCAGGTTGCAAAAAAACATTCAGACTATCATCTTAATGATTGAGATGAAGTTTGAAGAGCTTACTTATAAAGAGGTCCATGCCAATCTTTTGATTATGATTTCCAATAAAGAAAAATTGGAAAAGCAATACATCAATTTGTTCTAGTATGGTTTAAAGATTATGGCCAATGGTTAGGGTACAATACAGAAAAAGATGCTATCTTCTGCTTATGTTGTAATCTTTATCGACCAGATATTGGAGAGCTAGAAGGTGGTGATTGCTTTGTCATGGAAAGATATAAATATTGGAGATAGAAAGATAGACTTGATGCTCATATTGGAGGTCCCAATAGTGCTTGTAACCAAGCTTGGAAGAAATGGCAAGACTTAATGCATCAATTGCAACACATCCAATTTGCTTTTAGTAAGCAATCTAATGAAGCATGAAAGAATTATCGAATTCACTTGATTGCGACAATTGATTGCAATCAGTTCCCTTCACATCAAAGTTTAGCATTTCGTGGTAGAAATAAATTAGAGATTTCTTAGAACCAAGGAAACTTTCTTGAACTCTTGAGGTTTCTTGCCAATCATAATTACCCCATCAATAATGTTGTTTTAGAGAATGCTAGAGAAAACTCAAAGATGGTAGCTTATGATATTCAAAATGATCTTATTCATGCCATGGCAATTGGAACAACTAATGCAATCATTAATGATCTTGGGGATGAACTATTTGGTATCTTACTAGATGAATCTTGTGATGAATCAAGTAAAGAACAAGTGGCAGTAGCTTTGCACTATGTTGATTCTAAAGGATGAATTGTGGAATGCTTTCTTGGCATGGTGCATATTAGTAATACCACAGCTTTATCACTTAAAGCAGCTTATTTTCAAAGCATAATTTAAGTATATCAAGATTACATGGCCAAGATTATGATGGAGCGAGCAATATGCAAGTGAATTTAATGGCCTTAAGACATTGATCATGAAGGAAATGGATCCGTTTATTATGTGTATTGATTTGCCCATCAGCTATAATTGGCATTTGTAGTAGCAGCTAAGAATCATATTCGAATTACTTTACTTTTTAACTTAGTGGCTTATGTAGTAAACATTGTTGGAGCTTCATGCAAAATGATGAGATATTTTTTGAGCAAAGCAGCTTAAAAGGTTATTGAAGCATTGCAATCTAGCAAACTTTCAATAGGAAAAGATCTCAATCCAGAGACTAGCCTTTATTGAGCTAGTGATACATGTTGGAGCTCATACTATGACTCATTGATCCATTTGATTATGATGTTTGCTTCCACTATTGAGGTGCTTGAAATGGTTATGAAAGATGGCATTAGTTTGGAGCAAAGAGGTGAAGCTTATGCCATACTAGATTCCATGTAATGTTTTGAGTTTGTCTTTAACTTGCACATGATGAAAAGTACATTAGGGATTACCAATAAATTGTCTTTAGCATTGCAAAGAAAAGATCAAGATATTGTTATGCCATGGCTTTGATTAAAGCAGTTGAGCAACGACTGCAAGCAATGAGAGAAGATGGATGGGAAGCTTAATTACTCAATGAGGTTTTCATGTTTTGTAAAATAAATATTGACATACCTAATATGGATGACATTTTGTTACTCGAGGAGACAATGGTGCAATGCTCAGTTGACGACAAATCGATACCATTATCAATCGATTTATTTTATGTCATGATTGATATGCACTCTAAGAGCCTAATAGTCATCCTAGTGAGCTACGGATGGAGTTGCTTCTTTGTGTCTTGTCTAAATTCTAATGATTCTTTTGCTGCTTTTGATAAACAAAAGTTGATTTAGCTTGCTTAGTTTTATCCATCAGATATTTTGACAGTGGATCTTTTTATTCTTGACAATCAACTAAAACTTTCATTAGTGATATGCAATCTAGCAAAGAATTCACAAAGCTGAAATATATTGGTGATTTTCACAAAAACTAGTTGGGATAAAAAAATTTATTATGTATCCATTGGTGTATATGCTCTTGAAGTTAGTTTTGATATTGCCAGTCGCACATCTTTTGCCATGAAGATTTTGAAGAATCAGTAATATAATCAAATGGGAGATTCTTAGATGAATGGCTGCTTAGTTACATATATTAAAAAAATATATTTAGTAGTATTGAAAATGAAAGCATCTTACAATTTTTTAAAATATGAAAACTCATCAAGAGCAATTGTAATAAAATTTGTAATTGATATTTACGGTGCTTTATATATATATATATAATATATATATATATATATATATTCAATAAAATTTTGTGCTAATATCTTTTATTAATTTGCCCCTGAACAAAATTCTAGATCCGTCCCTAGACAAGCTTACACTTCCCACAGCACATTGTGTGTCCTTAGGATTTTTATCATGCTCAGGGCCTGATTTTCTTGACACAATATTTTTTAGTTTAAATTGAACTATTTGGGCTTGTTAATACTTGCTCCAAGTTACAGAGATAGAATGTTCCTGAAACCTGCAATTATAACCACAGATTTTACAATTGTGCTCAAGAATCACATGATACACGAACAAATACAAGCATCCTTGGAAACACCAAGTGCTCTTAATGTATAAAAGCTAAAACCATTTAAGGTGTCTAGATTCCAGCGTAACTGAAGCAGTAAGAATTAACATCTATTTTCTCCCCTCCTGACTATGTTTCTCCCTGAAATAGAATCACATTGCAGATAAAAACATGGAAACCTACGTATGCATGGATATCTAAAGGAATATTGTGGAATGTAAAGAGAATAAGAAACAATGATCTGTAGATGAAGCATCGAGACAGTACAAACAAACTAATTTGCAGATAAAAACACTGCTCATGCATGCAAAATGCATGAAAAGCGAATGAATCCTTTCCATTCAAAATTTAATCCATTGCACTGCACGGATCTTCAACTATACTATAACATAGCTGGTAAAACTCATCCCTATATATGAGAAGTGCAGTGAAGTAAATTTATCAATTATTGGCTTTGTGACCCTTCTAGAAGGTAAAATACATTAGGATTAATTATATGTACTGTTGATCTGTTGATCCATCTCATCATACTTCCATGTAAAACTTCTGCTGCTGTTGGTGAAATCATGCGCAGGATAAGAGCCTCTAATGTTCTTGGGAAGTGATGCCAGAGAAAATGGTATATCAGGAGATTCAACGAGTTGCCATTTCAAAGAAGTAATGCATCATGTTGTTAAAAGAATAAATGAAAAAAAAAAAAAAAACTGTGGCAGTCAACGTGACAAAATTTCATTAATATATATAATATAATCAACTTTGGTGTCATTCTACAAGGTGGTTAAAAAAAAAAAATCAGTCATGACTAAGACAAATTTGACCAAGGTCCCATTCATTGAACAAATACCATTGCCGGCTCTCTGTTACTTTTCCATATCCAATGCAGCACATACTTCCCCTGGTGTACTCGTTCCCTCAACTTTCCTTCCTAGTTTTTCCGGCATTCCCCCACTTACACTGCTTAATCAACCATGCTCATATTTGGTATTTTGACTAACCTACTACCAAACATGGTTAACCATACTGGCAGTGGTGCAATATTTTTTTTGGGGGATCAATATTTTTTTTTGGATAAATAGACTTCCTCATAAGCTTCCAAGTATTTGATGTCGATCGATAGTGTAGCTTGCGTACACTGTTAACCGAACAGTCCACACATGATAGAGAAACGAAGTGTTTTATTGCATTATTGATGTTGCTAGCGCTTGTCACATGCACGCCACCTACTATTGACTTTTATACAGAAGTAGATATTGTGTAATCTTCCTGATGCATGATCTTTGTTTATATCATCTTTTCCACCATGCATTGACTTTGTAAAAATAGGATGTTGTAGAATCTTATTCTTAGCACAGTGAGTTTGAGAATGATACGATGAGAAATCAACTCCAACCCCTTGGACGGGCTGCCATTTTAGCATCAGTTGACTGAACATTTTGACCTCTAGCCCTTCTTTTCGATGATTATTTTATTCGTCAACTTGTACATAAGTGTATATAAAAATAGACATAACTATCTAGTACGAGTGAGTTATGCGAAAATTAGTGTTTTCAACCTGTGGCCTTCGTTGAGTTGCGATTTCTTGCAATCAAAATAAACGGCAAATGCACCCTTCGCTTCTTGCATTCTTGGTGGCCATAATTTTCCTACTGCATTGGTATCGTGAACCCATTACAACAAAAATAATTTTTAACAATAAATTATTTTGATGTTTTTTATTATGTATCTCTAAATATTTTTGTTACTGTATTTTCATAAAAATACCGCTATCTTTCCATAAGTATTTTTTTATTAGCGGTACTTTATTATAAATACTGCTATAAATTATTTTTTATAGTATATAACTTGAAGTGCTGGAAATGAGAATTGCTATTGTGGAATTTAGCTAATATACTGATAAATAATATCATAATTTATGATATTTTAAAAAATTATTGTTAAATTTTAAACTATTATTTTTTTTATATAGAACTGGATTTAATCATACGGATCTCATAAAATATGTTATAATACTTAATAATATGAATAAATATTTGTTAGGACTATAGCCCTTAACCAACCTTCTAAAGAGATCGATCCTTCGAGAACTGTTGCCACATCATTAGCTATATAAACCCCACACTAGGGCCCCAAAGGATGTGAGTTGGAATATAGCCAACAATCCCCCCTCCAGCGACTATCCGAGGGGCCAAGCGGGACTCAAACATACAATCTCGTTCTAATATCAAATGTTAGGATCATAGCTCCTAACCAACCTTCTAAAAGAGAAATCACTAATAGAAGATGGGATTTATTAGTCTTTATCTACTAGGCTCAGAACTCCACATTTATACGTACTGCGAATGGGCTTGAGGAGCTTTGCACTGGAGTCGATCCACTTCAAGTTAGGTCGACCTCAGAGGTAGATGGAGCAGTCAATCTCCCTTTAATCATCCAACCAAGGGATTAGCCGATTGCCCCATAAGAGGTCAACCCTCGAGAATTATTACATGCCACTAAATTTCTTTTGCTGTATTTTGATAAAAATATCATTATTTTTTCATAAGTATTTTTTTATTAGCGATACTTTATTATAAATACTGCTATAATTATTATCTTATAGTATATAACTTGAAATATCGAAAATCAGAAATGCTATTATGAAATTTAACTAATATGCCAGTAAATAATATCATAACTTACGATATTTTAAAAATTATTGTTAAATTTTAAATTATTAATTTTTTTATATAGGACCTGATTTAATCATACCGATCTCATAAAATATATTATTATACATAGATATTCTTAGTATTACTTATTTAATGATATGAACAAATATTTTTAGGACCGTAACCTTAACCAACCTTTTAAAAAAAATTGATAAAAGCAAGATCCTTCAACCCAGATTGACCCTTTGGATGGGCCGTCCCCCATAAGGTTGTGCCCAAAAGGTGTGAGTTGGAATATAGTCAACAATCCCTCCTCCACTGGTGAGTATCCAAAGGGCCAAGTGAGACTCGAACCTGCAATCTCATCTTTGATACTAGATGTTATGACCATAGCCCTGACCAACCTTCTAAAAGAAAAATAACTAATAAAAGATGAGGTTTATTAGTCTTTATCCACTAGACTCAAAACTCCATGTCTATGCATATTGCAAGTGGGCCTGAGGACCTTCGCACTAGCATGATCCACTTCAAGCTAGATCAACCCCAGCGGCAGATGGAGTGGTCAGTCTCTTTTTAATTCTCCAATCGAGGATGAGTCAATTCTCCATAAGAGATCGTCCCTCCGAGAATTATTGCCACATCACCAGCCACATAAACCCTACATCGGGGCCCCACAGGGTGCGAGCTAGAATATAGCCAATAATATTAATAAGTTAAATAAATTATTATTATATATTAATAATAAAAATTATAGTTTGGCGATTAAGAGCTCATCATTTAAATAAGAGTTTATTGGTTTGAATCTTCCTTTCATTCTAATTCTGATATATAGTTTATTTTTTTGATAATTTTTATTGATATATAAAAAATACTAATATTAAGATTTTAAAAGTACTTATATATGATGGAATTGAAATTTTAAAGGCACTAATATATGTCACTAAAATAAAAATTTTTATCAATATTTTTCTAAAAATACTAATAATTAAGTGCCAACACCATCTTAAAATGGTACATAAAAAATGCTGACAAAAGTATTTGCAGCATTCTTTATAGCTTATAGCATGCCACTAATAGCCATTTTTATTGTAATGACCCCCTAATTCCATGGTGTCATATTTAGCATTTAAAGTTTGCCTATGGCTCTCGTAGCCGGTACCAAAACAATGTTTTGTCTACAAATCACTACTAGAAAAAGGTGATTTACCAAGGGAAAAGAATCCCTCACAATTCCAACGAATTTTCCGACAAAAAATATTAACTATCAGAATTTTTTGAGGAAAAAATTTTCTAGAAAAATCTCCTACATAAGTAATTTTTGAGAGATTTTTCAAGAGATTTTTTTCTCATAAATGAGTTCTTAGTGAAAAAAAATTGATGAAAAATATTTCTTTAGAAAATCCGTCAAAAATTATTTTTGTGAGGGATTTTTTGAGAGATTTTTTTTCTCATAAATGAATTCTTAGTTAAAAAATTTTGATGAAAAATATTTTCTCAAAAAATCTCTCAGAAATTATTTTTATGAGGGACTTTTTAAGAAATTTTTTGTCTCATAAATGAGTTCTTACTTAAAAATTTTGATGAAAAATATTTTCTTGAAAAATCTCTCAAAAATTATTTTTGCCAGAGATTTTTTGAGAGATTTTTCCTTATAAATGAGTTCTTAGTGAAAAAAATTTTGATGAAAAATATTTTCTCAAAAAATTCTTCAAAAATTATTTCTACAAAGAATTTTTTGAAGAATTTTTTTCTCCAAAATGAGTTCTTAGTTAAAAATTTTTGATATAAATATTTTCTTGGCAAATTATTTAGAAATTATTTTTATAAGGGATTTTCTGAGAGATTTTTTCCTCATAAATGAGTTCTTAGGAAAAAAATTTTGATGAAAAATATTTTTTTGAAAAATTCTTCAAAAATTATTTTTATGAGAGATTTTTTGAGAAATTTTTTTCTCTCAAATGAGTTCTTAGGAAAAAAATTTTGATGAAAAATATTCTCACAAAAAATTTCTCAAAAATTATTTTTTAAGGAATTTTTTGAGAAATATTTACCTCATAAATAAGTTCTTAGTGAAAAATTTTGGTGAAAGACATCCCCTCAAAAAATCTCTCAAAAATTATTTTTGCAAAAGATTTTTTGAGGGATTTTTTCTTATAAATAAGTTCTTAGAAAAAAATTTAATGACAAACATTCCCTCAGAAAATCCCTTGAAAATTATTTTTGCAAGAAATTTATCATGAAATTTTTCTCTCATAAATCAGTTCTTAGGACAAAAATTTGGATGAAAAATATTTCCTCAAAAAAATTTTCAAAAATTATTTTTGTGAGACATGTTTTGAGAGATATTTTCCTCATAAATGAGTTCACAATAAAAAAATTTGATAAAAAATATTCTCTCAAAAAAATAACTTTTGAGGGATTTGTTGAGGAATTTTTTCCTCATAAATGAGTTTTTAGTAAAAAAAATTAATAAAAAATATTTTTCTAGAAAATTTCTCAAAAATTATTTTTGCAAGGGATTTTTTAAGAGATTTTTTCCTCAAAAATAAATTCATAGGAAAAAAATTTTGGTGAAAACATTCCCTTGGAAAATCCCTCATAAAAATAATTTTCAAGGGATTTTTCAGGTTTTTTTCCTTACAAATAAATTTTTTGGTAAGATTTTGATTAAACAAGTCCCTTAAAAAATTTTTTGATAAATCAATTTTTGAGGGATTTTTTTAGGGATATTTTGAGCGATTTTAAATAAATTATTTTCACATATTCTTTTCTAAGGGATTTTTTTTGGAGATTCTAAATAAATTATTTTTTATATTATTTTTCATGGGATTCTCTTATGGATATCAAAAAATTATTTATTTAAATGATTTTCCAAGGGATTTTCGATGGGAACATCAGTAGATTATTTATTTAAATGGTTTTTCAAGAGCTTTTCCAAGGGATTTCAAAAAATTATCTATTCTAATGATTTTTTGAGGGATTTTACTGAGGGATTGCCAATAAATTATTTGTAAATGATTTTTCAAGGGAATCTTCGAACGATTGCTAATGAATTAATTATCTAGTATATTCTTAACTCTTAACTATCTAGTATGTTCTTAATATTTATTAACTCTTATATATCTTGATTATATATATATATAATTAATAGCTAGAAAGTAATATTTATTGATTATTGAATATGTCTTACACATCTTAATTATTATTGAAGTAGGGTCAATCAGGTAGATTCAAATTTGGATTTTCGATGCTTTTGTTGTCTCCGATTCAGATGGATTGGGTCGAGTCGGATCGGGTTCAAATAATTTTTTATGTAATTACTTCTATTTTATTTATTGATTATTTTATATAAATTATTATTACTATATAAACTAAAATGAATCAATTTTTTATTGTTCATAACCAGTTTCTTAGTCATTTTATCATTACATATTGAAAGTTATATATTAAAATTGAATTTTCATGTTTGCAAATATAAAAGCATGAGAGTACACTGGATGACCATCTTTATAAGACTACTACTATTGATAACTTTTTATTTAGTCAATACATTAGAATTAAATTTTGACTATTTTATTGTATTAAAAATCATAAAAAACTACTATATATTATCTTATCCTATGCCCTAAGGGCACATATTAGAAAAATCCATATATATGCACACACAGAGGAGTTACTTAATTGAAATGTATAAGAGTTCATTTAGATATAGTAATTAAAATATATTCATAATTAATAGTTAGTTATTATAAATTAAAGTTAATTTATAATCACTACATAGAAAGGAATTTGATTTTTTCATTACGACATCGAGTGCGGACACAGATAGGAGAATGGATTAGCAGGCATTAGTGATAGATCTCGGCATTGGAGAGAATTATAAAGGATACCAGTGATTTGTAATGATAGAAGATTTCTGATTAGTCTAAAAATTGAGATCGGATGGATTTAGGTTGCTGGGAGTTTTCAAATCTAAATCCGAACATGACTAATCTAGCTATTTGATCCTAACTTAGTAACTTTAATCCCATACACACAATTAGGATGGATTCCAAATTTGGATAAAAAAACCCGCATTGGCACCCTTTCCCCCACCCCCTCTCTCTCATTACATCAAAAAAAAAAAAAAAAAAAGTTGCACCGACCCTTGCCCTCCCCCAATCCCCCGCCCTCTCTCTCTCTCACTCTCACTCTCGCTCGACGATCGGTGGGTCCTCACTCCCACCCCCACCCCCCCGACCCCTCACCATCTCTCTCTCTCAATCGATGGCTGATGGATCCTCACTCCCCCTCCATCTCCCTCTCTCTCTCTCTCTCACTCTTTCTCTCGCTTGGTGAAACCCTAGCGGTGGAAACCTGCATCCCCTCACCCCTCTCTCTCTCTCATTTGATGATCGATGAGTCCTCACTCCCCCTCCATTTCCCTTTCTTTCTCGCTCTTGCTCGACAGAACCCTCCATCCCCCCTCTCTCTACCTCTCTCTCACTCCTGCTCGGTGGAACCCCTCCTCCCCCACATCTAATAGTAGCAGCGGCTCGGTGTCGAAACCCTAGCCATTGTCTAAGCATCCCTATTCGACCGCTCCAAGCCTCCCACCTGATCAAGATTGCTAAAGAATCTAGCCATCATCTAAGTGTTCCTCTTCGATCGCTCCAAGCCTCCTACCCAATCGAAACTCCTGAGCATGGAAGCCATCGGCATCATCTAAGTGTCCCTATTGAAGGAAAAAACCACATTTTTCCTTGTAGGATCTTCCAGATCTAATGAGATCTAGGGTGGAATGTTTTAAAAAAAAATTATTCTACTTTATTTTAGATCTAAGATCTATTATATTTGATTTTTATTATCTGATATTTAATCTAAAATTAAATCTAAAACTTGAGGATTAGAGGAATACCTCTAGGGTAACTAGATTACCTTGTAGATGATCGCAGCAACGCTCGAGGTTCTAAAATAGCCACACAGCCGTCTGGCCTCTACCGGTATCCACTCGAGCAGGATCTGGATCGTCTTCTCCTTATGAATCTTTGCTCCAAAAATCAGATTTAGATCTGATCTGCAAGATCTTCAAAAGATCTTCTGAAGCTGGAGCAGCAGCTCCTCGACAAATCTCTGCAGCCTTTTGATCAGAGAGCCACCACACCTTGGACAAGCACCAGATAGATGCCCAACCTCTTGGATGTGAAGAGGGGAGGGAGAGGAGCAGAGGGGGCATGGAGAAGTGGAGGGGTTTCATGTTTTTTCTGAGTATTGAGCAGATCTACTTAAACCCTAGGCGCAGACAGGGTTTAAATAGACCTTGCTGCGCCATGCAGTGCCACATCATTCGACCAATCAAAAAATTTTAATTAATTCTAAAAAAAATTTAATTGATAGAGTGATGTCATCTGATCCTATCAAATAAGAAATCCACCAAACCCTCCTACTGTTGGTGCCAACACTGGATAAACACAGTGAGATTGGCACCCAACAGTTTGAGTCGATCAAGGCATAGAGTCCTCATCTCATGGGACTCTATTCTTATCCACTTGGGGTGCACGCCATATCTGATTATGGCACCAACTTTGAGGGTAAAATTAGCAGGTGGATACTCCATAAAACTCTCCAATGACCTTTTGTCAAGTGGCCTTCAGTCCAAGGTCCATGGGTCAACGTTTGACCGATGTCCTAAAACGAAAATGGCAGGTGACTAGAATTAGCAGGTGTTGTCTTAAATTCATCTCATAAATTAAGATAAAATTTTTTTGAGCTGGATTGGCTCCAGTCAGATTGAGAGAAACCTTCTCAAGGTTCTCTGGGTGAGTCAAATCATATTTGGCTCAGTCGAGATAGAAAAGATTACACGAGGAGAAAGTTAGGCTCAATCGTGTGCTAGCATGATTTTCTTGAACCTAATTGGATCTAATCCAAATCAATCGAACTGGGCTAGCTCAATTGATGACATCCAGACCCTAACTCTTGTATGTGTGACCTAGTTAGATTCATTTTCGTATGGTAATGAGACATGTCGTGATCTCATCATCGACATCATCGAATCTCCTTTCGATGGATCAAAACTCTTTTGATTCAGACAATTTAGAATGATCAATCATCAATATCATTCTAATTGCTCCCAAAATCTATCAGTGACACCTAGCAGTATATGGTGGCAACCCATCAGAAATAAAGACGAACCTCTCGGTGCAGCTACCTATGTGATTGAGTTCCTCTATCATGAGTCCCGACTGAATTAGGGTTAAGGTGAACTCGTCAAACCCAACATCAGTCATATGAATCAATCGATCGATCCGAGTCTGATGTGAAACCTCAATGAAAAACTCTTTTCCATTATTTCACTCTGCCATGGCCATGGGTTTAAGGACTCGATCTTTCGATCATCATAGGATTACTCCTCTCATCCACCGAGGTTGATAGATCCCATCTTAGTGCAATCTGGTTCCTACAATGAATATGCTACAGTCAACATACACCTCAGGGTTCTGAATGGCTAGGAGATCGAGTTATGGTGTAGTCAAACTATAACACACTCATGGTGAACTATCGATGTACCTCAGGTCAAAGAACTAGACACACAGCTGCAGCATCGAGCTAGTCATCGACGAGAAGGTAGATTTCCTTATGACTGCTCGAGGTGGTCACGCTCAATACCCTCTATCTCAACGAATACCTGTACTCTCACTCCAGTGTCTCCACACCGTAGACTCAAGACACATATACCCTAAAAAAGCGATCGTATCCAATCTTTCGAATCGATCACCATCCTCGTGATGATCCTATGATCAGGAGCTGTTTATGAGTTAGTTATGTAAATTCATGTCTTAAATTTTCAACTCTTAAAAATATGAATTAACATTCCTACTAACTTAAAGGATGTATCACAGACATAATGTACACAATGTGATAGTAGAATAACCCTTTTATTCATTTATAGTCAAAATTATAAATTTGCCCTTACATTTGTACAGGAATATGTCAGCCAATTTGGCATTTAGGGCATACATCTAACAAACTCCCACTTGACCTAATGCCAATTGGCTATATATCTAAGTCCCATCTTCTCAAGGTGGGCTTCGATCTTCTGTTGGCCTAATGGCTTTGTCAGTGGGTCTACCACATTGTCTGTGGAGTCGACTCTCTTAATCTCGACATAATCTTTTCGAAGTAATCATGGATTAGATAGAATCGCCGCTCGATATGCTTGAACTTCTGACGAGATCTTGGCTCTTTAGCTAGGGCTATGGCACCATTATTATCGTAGTAAAGAGGGATGGCATCCGATGACATCACTCCAGCTCTACGACAAACTTTTTATACCAGAATGTCTCCTTCGCAGCTTCCAATGCAGCAATATACTCTGCCTCCATGGTGGAATCAGCAATCACCGTCTGCTTGGAACTCTTCCAGCTAACTGTACCACCATTACAAATGAACAGACTTTTAGATGTCGACTTTCGATTATCTATATCAGACATAAAGTCTGAGTCTGTATATCTCTAAACCTGGAGTTCTCTATTCTCAAAGATTAGAAATATATCCTTAGTCCTTCTCAAGTACTTAAAGATACATTTCACAGAAGTCCAGTGCTCTTCGCCTAGATTCGACTGATATCTGCTTGTGACACTCACAGCATGAGCTATATCAGGTCGTGTACATAGCATGGCATACATGAGGCTTCCTATTGCCGAAGCATAAGAGATCTTGCTCATGTGTTCAATCTCCTCAGGTGTGCTAGGGCACATCTTCTTGGAGAGATGAATGCCATATCTAAAAGGTACTAAACTTCTTTTGGAGTTTTTCATGCTAAACTTTTTTAGCACCTCCTCTATGTACATCTTCTGTGAAAGTCCTAGCATCCTATTTGGTTTATCTCTATAGACCTTAATACCCAGTATAAAGGATGCCTCTCCTAGATCTTTCATAGAGAACTCCTTAGACAACCATATTTTGACTGAGGTCAACATGAAAATATCATTTTCAATTAGGAGGATGTCATCAACGTACAGTACGAGGAAGACAACTGCACTTCCACTGACCTTCTTGAACACACATGGTTCCTCCTCGTTCTTGATGAAACCAAACATTTTGATCACATCATTGAAATGAGTATTCCAGCTTCGAGATGCTTGTTTAAGTCCATAAATGGATCTTTGTAGCTTGCAGATCTTGTGATCATCATCTCTGGATGTGAAATCAAGCGGCTGTTCCATATAGATATCTTTCTCAAGATATCCATTTAAGAATGCCATTTTCACGTCCATCTGCCATATTTCATAATCGAAATAGGCTGCAACAGCAAGCAATGTGTGGATGGATTTTAGCATGACTACGGACGAAAAGGTATCCTGATAGTCAATGCCTTCGGGCTGACTATAATATTTCGCTACGAGCCTAGCCTTGAATGTCTCCATATTCGCATCTGCACCTATCTTTCTCTTGAAGATTCATTTACACCTAATAGGTATAATACCTTCAGGTGGATCTACTAAGGTCCAGACTTGGTTTGAGTGCATCGAGTCAATTTTTGATCCCATTGTCTCTAACCATTTCTCAGAGTCAATATCTGATATCGCCTCGTCATAGGTCTTGGGGTCATCACCATGAGTCCCATTTCTCGTGAGGAATATTTTCTCTACTTCCTCTTGTATAGTACCTAAGTATCTTTCAAGAGGATGAAAAACCCTAGTCGATTTACGAGGTGGAAGAGGTTGTGTTAGGACTGGTTCTAATTGATTGGGTTCCTTAGGTTCTTTAGCTCGTTGCTCTTGGGAGACATTCTTCTTGAGCTTATTTATTCTTCCGATGCCACTATCTTGAATAAAACTATTTTTCAAGAAAAATAGTATATCGATTCACAATCACATTGTGGTCTTTCAGAATATAAAATAGTATCCTAATGACTTTTTAGGATATCCTATGAACCGAGCTCTAAAAGATCTGAACTCTAACTTGTCCGCCTGCTGTCTCTTGACATGAGCCAGACAATCCCAAATTTTGAGATGACTCAGACTTGGCTTCTTACCATGCCATATCTCATACAGTGTGGTAGGAACGATTTTAGAGGGAACCCTATTCAATACATATATTGCTGTCATGAGATAATGTCCCCAAAGAAACTCAGGGAGGTTCGTGAAGCTCATCTGGAACGGATCATATCTAATAGGGTCCGATTTCTCCATTCTGAAACCCCGTTGAGTTGTGGCATTCTAGGTGGAGTCCATTGAGAGACTATGTCATTATCCTTAAGATAGTCTAGGAACTCCTGACTAAGGTATTCACCTCCTCGATCTGATCGAAGAACCTTAATGAGCTTTTCTGTTTATTTTTCTACCTCATGCCTGAATTCTTTGAACTTTTCAAAGGCTTCAGACTTGTGTTTCATTAGAAACACATACCTGTACCTAGACATATCATCGGTAAAGGTAATGAAGTAGACATAATTGCCTCTAACCGGCACATCAAATGGGCCGCACACATCCGTATGTACTAGGGCAAGTAGATCTGTGGCCCTTTCCCCATGTCCCACAAAAGGGAGCTTGGTCATTTTGCCTTGAAGGCATGATTCACAAACTGGATATGACTCGAAAATCAATGGACTCAATAGTCTGAATTTCTCTAATTTGTTAACTCTGTCTTCCGCTATATGACCTAGCCTTAGGTGCCAAAGATACTTATCATTTAGACTATCTCTAGGCCTTTTAATTCCCATGGCATTCATATTTTGCTCGATATGAAATACAGATACATCAATATGTAGCTGATAGAGACCATTAATAAGAAAATCATTTGCAACTTTATTATTTTCATAAAATGTGTTACAATGGTTCTTATGAAAGCTAATCACATAGCCTTCTTGTGATAAACATGAAACAGAAATCAAATTTCTGCTTGCTGCAGGCACATAATAACAATCTCTAAGAACTAAATCTAATCCTAACGGTAATCGCAGAGGATAGGTTCCCACGGCCACAGCAGCAACTCTTGCTCTGTTTCCGATGCATAGGATCATATCCCCATCCCTCAGCCTCCTGCTCTCCTCAAGACCTTGCATAGAAGTACAAAAATGAGCACTAGAACCAGAGTCAAGTACCCAACTGGATGCAGAGGAAATCGTAAGATTAGATTCTATAATGAGCATACCTCCAGAAGGACCATCCTTCTTGTTCTTCAAGGTGGCCAGGTACTGAGGACAGTTCCATTTCCAATGGCCGTCTGAATTGCAGTGAAAATATTTTTCCTTTTCAGCAGCCTTCTTCTTCGATTCCGTCTTCTTCCTTTTCCCATCCATCTTCTACTTCTTTGCAAACTTTTTCTTCTTTCCAAAAGACTTTCTCTTGGAAGAAGTCTACTCCACAGTAAGGACTGAGCCTTTTGAACTCTTCAAAGAAAGCTCAGTCGTAACCAACATGTTCATTAACTCAGTCAAAGTACACTGCATCTTATGCATATGGAAGTTCATGATAAACTGACCATATGCATCGGACAAGGACTGAAGGATCACATCAATCTGAAAATCCTTATCTAAGATGATACCGAGCTTTTCAAGCTCCTCAAGATCCTTGATCATTGTCAAACAATAATCTTGGACTGACTGCCCATCACGTATTTTAGCCTTAAAAAGTTTTTTGGCAGAATTGATACTTGGCTGCGTGACTTTGTTCACCAAACAACTCTTGTAGGTGAGCCAACATTTGGCGGGTAGTCATAATATTCTCATGCTAGTGCTGCAAGTCATCAGACATTGTACCCAACATGTAGTACCTGACTTTGTTATCTTCATCCGTCCACTTTTTCAGAGATGCTCTCTATTCAGCAGTCGGACGTGCTGGCCATGGCAGGTGGGTCCTGGTCCAAGACATGAGTCAGTTTCTCGAAACCCAGAATAATTCTGTAGTTCCTCAACCAGTCTTTGAAATTGGGTCCAGTCAATCTGTGGGTGTCTAGTATTTTGGTCAGGGGGTTGGATGCAGACATATTTCCTGTAGAGAGTCAAAAAATTTTTAGTTAGATTTTGTAATCAGACTTAACCAATTTGTTTAGGAGTTTCATTTTTAAACAAAATTAGGCTCCCACTATTTTCTCAGATCCCTACACTCCCTAGGTAGAGATGTGAAAATCTCCATGATTAGTGATTTCTAGTGGGTGGTGCGGTCTCACCGACTGGCTCATCACCTCACCTAACAATTATTGGTGATGGGTCAACCGATAAGTGGACAACTCTTGTCCAATGATTCTCTAATCATGGTATACCCAAAACTTGATCTCTAATTCATGAAGCTCATCGTGTCCGAAATATTGCTCCAATCCTTAATTAAGTCAGACCTACCATTTGCACGAACTAGATTCCTGATTGAGTCTCTCACCGTATCCGAAATATTGAGCACAACCCATCCTCTAATCCGTAGCATCTAATACCTAATGGACATGGTTGCATCTTTCCAGTGCAATTGAACCACTGTAACCAGTCGAGAACAATCAACCCTGGGAAAGGTCCGCACATCTACAATGGTGGAAGATCTTAGACTTAATATTTTTTTAGGAAGATTTAATTTAGATCTCATTAAACTTGATTTGACATAGTCATAATAATTATGACTAACCTAGTGGTATGAGTTAGCTCGAATTGTTAGTCACCTTAAATCAGAACTGGGTCGACACATATGGTCAGGTAAGTGAGACCGGTGGAAGGGATATGCCATTAACTCGACAAGAACGCATTCGAGTCGAGTAGCTCCAAATTAAAAATCATTCGATCGCATCTGCCCAACTTATCTTAGAAACCAAATTGTCGAACCAGAACCAATTGGGTTAGCCTACAATTCAAGCTCTAACCACTGAGCCAAATTAGGTCTTAACTTGATCGAGTCACATATGAATGTGATTCGACCTTGACCTAGACATAATCCTATTAGGCTGGTCAATTATTAGCTTTCATGATCCCACCTAACCAACTTTTGATTCGATTTGATCAACCACTAAACCTAATTGAGCTACCCAAGTCCGAACCCAATTTTATGAAAATAATTTAGATCTAAAATTTTCAATTTTAGACTTAATTTAATTTCATAAGCTTAATTCATTAATTAAGTCTTGGGTTCATAAATAAAATATATAAAATAAATTCTAGGATTTCAGGATCTAGGGTTTTGCAGAAAAGTAAGTTGATTTCTGATTAAGGATGAATGCGTTAGCACCCCTACACGCCATAAGAACACCCCATTGAATGGGAGGAGAGGGTCTTAAACCCTACTTTGTTCTTATGACCGAACAGCCATGAGGAACACCTTAATCAAAAAATATTGATTTAACTACAAAACTAGCTAGATCTAAGTTACATATCACATATATAATTTTAGATCTAACTTTATACATGCTTTGCATACATCTCATATATTAAAATCTGATCTAATTAGTATGCTTTCAGATCTGATACATCACATATAATATCTAAAAAATAAGATTTAAATTAAATTATTCAATATAAAAATCTATTCTAGACAGTTACTAGAATAATTCTACAACTAGTCTAGGCATGCAACAGTTAATCTTATGTATTAATTAAAATTTTATTTTTTATTTTTGATCTGAATATAATATTTATAATATCAAAAAATAGAGAATAAATTAGATCTAATTTATATTTTAATCACATTAAAATATAAAATTCAAGACTATTCATAGTTTAAACTATTCCTAGTCTAGTCATGCATCTCATACATGTTAGATCTACTTAGATTTAATTTTAAATTTTTTTGATTTTAGATCCTATCATATCTGATGTGATATCTAAAATTATTAATATCAGATAAATAAAAATAAAAATTAGATCTAAATTAGATCTGAAATAGAGCCATCAACCTGGCTCTGATACCAGTTGAAGGAAAAACATCTTTTTCCTTGTAGGATCTTCCAGATCTAATGAGATCTGGGTGAATATTTTAAAAAAAAATTATCTATATATTTTAGATCTAAGATCTATTAGATCTAATTCTTATTATCTATATTTAATCTAAAATTAAATCTAAAATTGAGGATTAGAGAAATACCTCTAGGGTAACTAGATTACCCTGTAGATGATCGCAGCAATGCCCGAGGTTCTAAAATAGCCATGCAGTCTGGCCTCTACCGTATCCACTCAAGTAGGATCTGATCATCTTCTCCTTAAAATCTTTGCTCCAAAAATCAGATCTATCTGATCTGAAAGATCTTCAAAAGATCTTCTGAAGCTGGAGCAGCAGCTTCTCGACAAATCCTGCAGCCTTCTGATCAGGAGCCACCACCTTGGACAAGCACCAGATGGATGCCCAACTCTTTGGACATGAAGAGGGAGAGAGGAGTAGAGGGGTGGAAGTGGAGAGGTTTCATTTTTTCTGGGTATTGAGCAGATTCTAAACCCTAGGCACAGACAGGGTTTAAATAGACCCTGCTGCCATGCAGTGCCACATCATTCGACCAATCAAAAAATTAATTAATTTTGAAAAAATTTTATTGGTGAGTGATGTCATCTGATCATATCAGATAAGAACCCACCAATCTCCTACTGTTGGCCAACACTGGATAAACAGTGAGATTGGCGCCCAACAGTTTGAGTCGATCAAGGCATAGAGTCCTCATCTCATGGGACTCTATCCTTATCCACTTGGGGTGCACGCCATATCTGATTATGGCCCACTTTGAGGTAATTTAGCAGGTGGACACTCCAAAAAATCTCCAATGACCTCTTGCCAAGTGGCCTTCAGTCCAAGGTCCATGGGTCAACGTTTGACGATGTCCTAAAACGAAATGGCAGGTGACAGAATTAGCAGGTGTTGTCTTAAATTCATCTCATGAATTAAGACAAGACTTTTTTAGCTGGACTGGCTCCAGTCAGACTGAGAGAAACTTCTCAAGGTTCTCTGGGTGAGTCAAATCATATTTGGCTCAGTCGAGATAGAAAAGATTACACGAGGAGAAAGTTAGGCTCAATCGTGTGCTAGCACGATTTTCTTGAACCTAATTGGATCTAATCCAAATCAATCGAACTGGGCTAGCTCAATTGATGACATCCAGACCTAACTCTTATTTGTGTGACCAGTTAGGTTCATTTTGTATGGTAATGAGACATGTCGTGATCTCATCATCGACATCATCGAAACTCCTTTCGATGGACCAGAACTCTTCTGATTCAGACAATTAGAATGATCGATCATCAAGATCATTCTAATTGCTCTCAAAATCCATCAGTGACACCTAGCAGTATATGGTGGCAACCCATCAGAAATGAAGATGAACCTCTCGTGCAGCTACCTGTGTGATTGAGTTCTCTATCATGAGTCCCGACTGAATTAGGGTTAAGGTGAACTCGTCAAACCCAACATCAGTCATATGAATCAATCGATCGATCCAGTCCGATGTGAAACCTTAATGAAAATCTTTTCATTATTTCACTCTGCCATGGCCATGGGCTTAAGGACTCGATCTTTCGATCATCATAGGACTACTCCTCTCATCTACCGAGGTTGATAGATCCCATCTTGGTGCAATCTGGTTCCTACAATGAATATGCTACAGCCAACATACACCTCAGGGTTAATGAATGGCTAGGAGACGAGTTATGGTGTAGTCAAACTATAACACACTCAAGGTGAACTGTCGATGCACCTCAGGTCAAAGAACTAGACACAGCTGCAGCATCGAGCTAGTCATCGACGAGAAGGTAGACTTCCTTATGACTGCTCGAGGTGGTCACGCTCAGTACTCTCATTCTCAATGAATACCTGTACTCTCGCTCGTGTCTCCACACCGTAGACTCAAGACACATCTACCTAAGGAAGCGATCGTACACCAACCTTCGGATCGATCACCATCCTCGTGATGATCCTATGGTCAGGAGCTGTTTATGAGTTAGTTATGTAAATTCATGCCTTAAATTTTCAACTCTTGAAAATATGAATTAACATTCCTACTAACTCAAAGGATGTATCACAGACATAATGTACACAATGTGATAGTAGAATAACCCTTTTATTCATTTATAGTCAAAATTATAAATTTGCCCTTACATTTGTACAGGAATGTGTCAGCCAATCTGGCATCTAGGGCACACATCTAACAATTGGCCTGGTAAGTGAGATGGGTGGGAGAGATTGTCATTAACTCATCATAGATTTAATCTATGTGAGTAGCTCTCAATTAATGACCACTGATCAAGAGTGCCAAACTTACCTTAGACATCAACTGGTTAATCAATTTCAATTGGATCTACTTATGGATTTGGGTTCAACTGTTGAGCTCAAGATCAAAGTCCATTTAGGTTTAATCAAAGACATGAACTCGACCAACTATAACTATTGTATTGGCTCTAGAAAAATCTTGATTTAATCTAATTTCTCTTCTTAATCCATGTGATCTTTAATTCTAACCCTAGGTCTAACCTAATTAGGAGGATCTGATCAAGCTAACCCATAAACCCATCACCCATGTTTTATGTGAATAACATTAGATCTTTAGTTCATAATTCTTGATCTAATAGGTTTAACTTAATTCTCAATTAAGTTTGAGACTGTGGGTAGGGGTTCAATATTTGAAAATAATTTTAAATTTTATAAAATATTTTTATAATTAATTTTATGCATAATCATTTAGATTTGAAACTTGAATTGGCTAACCTTTGGATTGAGCCTACTCATCACAATGGGTCAACTAAGTTTCAAGACTTAGTTGACTATTGATAATGAATTATTAATCATAATTTTTAGCTTATAATAATGAGTCAGCTCAACAGAAATGAGCTGAGGAACCAGGATCTTGAGTCGACCCAAATAATACTGTGTCGACTCAACAGGCAAACTATAATAATTACATTAATTTTAGATCAAATAATTCTATATAAATAGTAATAAAATCAATCATAAATTATTTTAGAACTATTCTAAATATGTTCATGATTCTAAATTTTAATAACAAAGATTAGATGTAGTTATTTTTCATACAATGTATTATATACACAATCTTAGGATTTTAAAAAAGTAAAGTTTTCTTTTTGCATTCATCTTCATGGGATATAGTCACAATGGAACCCCTACACATCATAAGAGAATCCAATTAAATAAGAAAAGAGAGATCTAATCTCTATTACCTCCTATGACTAGACAGCCTGGTGACAAATCTGATCCGATTACTTCGCTACTTAGATCATCTAATCTAAATAGTTTAGATCTAAATCTAAATCATTTCATATTTGATTATTATATTTTGATCATACCAAATTAGATAATAATTATCATAAATAAATTTTACATACTTCAAATTAAAATCAGACTTTATAAAGATCAGCACAAACTAAGACAAACTTTATACTATAAGGGGTAAACCTTATAGCAGGATAACTTATATCAGTTTATACGATTAGATCTATAACTAATTTTAGATTTAAATATCATATATCAGATCAAATATAAATTAAATTATAGATCTAAATGTATATAATATCATGTCATATCGAACCGTGGCTCTGATACCACTATTGGGATGCGCAAGGGTTTCATGCATGCATATCAAAAATTTTTTAGTGAAAGAATATTGATTAAACTATTTAATCTATAAATACATGCATAATATCTAATTTTAAAACTCTATAAATAGATCGATGATATGAATTTTATATGCATAAAAATTTGAATCTAAAATGACAAGCATGTGAACCAAAAATAGCATTTAAATAATAGATCTAATTTACCACTTTTAGAATTTTGAACCCAATATTTGAGCAGGATAGTCAAACTCCATGATCAAGAACATAGATCTAGAAGTCTTCTCTAATCACTCACAGTTGCACAAGCATCCAGCTCTACGAATGGTCCACACGAAGTCCCTCGAACTGATCAGGCCTCCACAAGAGTGCTAGCTCGTGCATCGGCTTCTGATGGTAGATTCTGACTTGATCTCTTTCTTTGATCACCTCAGACCTTTTTGATATCGAAGATGGATAAAAAAAAAATACTAGATGGTGGAGAAAAATTAGATGAAGACTCTCTTCTCTTTAGTTTTTTTCTCACCTAAAAATCTAGAATAGTTTCTAGGTCTCACTCGAGAGGAGAACGGTTCCTCTTTTGTTCAGCCAAGAAAGTATGAAACCCACCCAAAGCTTACATCCCAAAGAAGTATTTTTACCCCAATTTCTCTCTAGTATCTTATGGTAAAATCTCTCTTAGTTTGGTGCATAAAAATATGGCCTTTTTATGATGTCGCACAAACCAGATAAGACAAATAAGGGCTGGAGTTTGTAGCAAATTTTAAATTATTTTAAATTTTAATTTAACTTAAACTTTTTTTTATTCTTATCTAACATAAGAGGGACTTAATATAAAAAAATTAGGCATAAAATCAATTGGAAAGACTTCTTTTTCTCATACACAATGGGCATCTTCAGAACTTGCCAACATATGGAAGGATATGGATAAGATTTTAAAGTTAAAATTCAAACCAATTTAAATTCAAATCAAAATCAATAAATTATTATCTTTAATGAGTGATAAAATAAAAATTATTTTCTAAATTTTCTCATATACAAACTGATTTTGTCTGGCAAGGAAGGTGTGAGACAATTTGTGGGTGGCACAAGGAAGAGAATCTCACTCATTTGGGACTCTAGGGTTTAACCAATTGGATTTCTTTCAAATCTAATCCAATTAGACTCAAATAAAATAAATAAATCTAATCTAATTAAGATTCTATAATATTAATTAAATTTGATCAAATCAATAAATTAATTGAGCCATAGATCCGATCAAATCAGGATTATTTCTCCCTTACCGATTAGGTCATCTCACAACCTAATCAGACTTGACCTGGTTGAATCCAATTCAATCAAACTTGATCTAGATTTTGCTCAATCAAATTGAGTTAATTAATATCTAATCACTAATTAATCCTCCATTAATAATAAAGTCCAAATCTAGTGGGACTCTTCTCTAGAGTCCCCATCCAATG